>NC_053154.1:214197312-214497978 GCF_016835505.1 Polypterus senegalus | reverse complement strand
AATCTTCTCTTTCCTGAATGTGCTCTACATACACAAAAAGAATAAAACAACTTTGTTAAACAGATGAAAACCAGAAGATGCTGGTTGCTGTTCTACTTCACATCATTTTAGTGAAGAACATGCGTGAATTCATCAGCACATGATGATCAGGAACAGAAACAAAAAAAATGAAATATCAGAACTGTTTGTTCAAGCTCATTTATCTCTGCCAATGTTCTGTAAACAGAGACAAGTGGCCCATAGGACAGGAGACAGGACCAGTGAAAGAAATGTGGAAAGTCTGGATAACAAAAGAAATGTAAATACTTCTGAAAAGTTTTTATTCCATGGTAGTTTTTGCTAATCATATTTTCCTAAAAAGTCAGATCTTTGCTACATATGAGTGAAGAAAACAGGAACAGTGTGAATGTCGCTTTTTTGGTTTCAAATATCAAACGCAAGGTTGGTTTATAACAGCGGTGCATTTCCTTAACAACATAGCAAAATTCATGAAAAGGAAAAATGATCTGAAATGACAAAAATGACAATAATTATTCAACAGATTAAATAGACCAAATCAGAAAATTGGATGATAATGATTAGTCGAAAAAAAAAAATTGCAGTGAAAATAAATAGATAAACCCTGAATATTGCAAACCCAGACCTGTACTAACGAGATCCTAAGATATCCTTGACAATTTCCTGTATTTAAAACTTTTTTTTTTCGGTCAATCCCTAGAAGAACGCTACATGGTTGTTCTCCTGTATTTCAGACTTGTTTGCCTCTCCACTGAAGTCAGAAAACTATTAAGCCACATATTTCAACTAAGAATTAAACCTGTGTCTTACCCGGCCAATCTGTTGCAGTGCTGTGAAAAACTGCTGTGGCATTAACATATAAAAATGAAAGATTTTGAGACCCCAATGTTATTATTTACTTCTCTCCATTCAAATACTGCATATTTTTTATTTCTATCAGGGCCTGGGGCTGTCAGGTCACTCACACTTCTTTATAAATAAACTTGTGGTCATTTGTAATAAGAGGTGAGCCAGGACAACAACCAGAAAAAGCCTTTCCAGTCATAGTTGCCATTATGTTCGATTCACCTGAGGTACAGTAATATGCTATTTTTATGATAAGGGCGGCATTTCACCAATTCCCTCTTCCTGTGATGATTAAAGCATAAATGCTATTTTTGGTAAAACTAGATAGATAGATAGATAGATAGATAGATAGATAGATAGATAGATAGATAGATAGATAGATAGATAGATAGATAGATAGATACTTTATTAATCCCAAGGGGAAATTCACATACTCCAGCAGCAGCATACTAACAAAGAACAATATTAAGGAGTGATAATTATGAAGGTATAACAGACAAACAATAAATTTGTATAATGCCTTTACCCCAAAGGGTGGAATTGAAGAGTCACATAGTGTAGTGGAAGAACGATCTCCTCAGTCTGTCAGTGGAGCAGGACAGTGAAAGCGGTCTGTTGCTGAAGCTGCTCCTATGTCTGGAGATGATCCTGTTCAGTGGATGCAGTGGATTCTCCATTATTGGCAGGAGCCTGCTCAGCACCCATCACTCTGCCATGGATGTTAAACTGTCCAGCTCTGTGCCTACAATAGAGCCTGCCTTCTTCACCAGTTTGTTCAGGCGTGAGGCATCCTTCTTCTTTATGCTGCCTCCCCAGCACACCATCGCGTAGAAGAGGGCGCTTGCCACAACTGTCTGATAGAACATCTGCAGCATCTTACTGCAGATGTTGAAAGATGCCAGCCTTCTAAGGAAGTATAGTCGGCTCTGTCTTCTCTTGCACAGAGAATCACTATTGGCATTCTAGTCCAATTTAACATCCAGCTGCACTCCCAGGTATTTATAGGTCTGCACCCTCTGCACACAGTCACCTCTGATAATCACAGGGTCCGGGAGGGGCCTGATCCTCCTAAAATCCACCACCAGCATTTTGGTTTTGCTTGTGTTCAAAAATTATTTTAAATTTTTTTTTTTTTTAAATTAAACAATTATACATTTTTTTTTTAAATTTCAAAAAATACAAAAACTATAAAGGCTTTTGGCTCTCTAATAAAGGCCTGTTATATTGACATTTGTCTCGCTTTATTTCAAGTTAAACTGTCAGACAGAGGTGTTCTCCCATCACAAATGTTACATTCAGCCTGTGCCATTACCCACCATCCTGTCCTTCAAGAAACATGAGAAAACTACATTTTTGAAGGCGGTTCATAAAACTTGAGGTTATGGTTGTGTAATCACATTCTTGTATCTCACTCCAGACTACAGGCTCATGTTACTAAGTTATGAATGAAACCACCCTTGGTTCACTGTGCCATTCACATTGCTTTCAAAGTCAGGCAATTTCTTTCATAAGCTTGAGCTATTTTCCTGTTTTCTCAGGTGCTGAGAAGACTAATATTCATTAATTCCTACTATTAGAGGATCCATGTTTATGTTCATGCTGCTGAATAAACTGTATAACCAAGGAGATCAAGGCAGAAGGACAAACAATGAATCTGTGCATAGAAGTGTGTCCTTGTCAGGGCAATCTTTACATCATTTCACAGAATATTATCGTCTGGTTTTACAAACTCCCCTACCCTTCAATATCCTTCCTTTCAGAGAAATAAAGAAAGACAAAATCAGAAAGTGTTCATGTTGGGGTGCTAAGGCACACAATTACACTCCACATTCCATTTCAATGAATGTATGCTTGATGCGCATTGCACGTCAGTATTAACAATAAAAAGATCACTTATATTCATTTGACCAAAAGCTCAAAAAATGATGGGCTGCAAGTCTGTGTCATCCTCAGTTGCTGTCAGCAGTAACTTCCTTGTGTTCACACAAGCGCAGAAGGACATCTGGGAGCTGCAAAAAAGAAACATTTGGCTCATCAGGGTTCATCTGTTCCTGCAAATGAGCTTGATATCAAGGTCAAAGCAGAGCAGACCGCAAAACGGCTGTATGGGATGCCATCAGAACAAGTGGTATGATATTCGCCATGTCTAAAAGTACACTTTTATCTGCAGACACCTGGTTCATTTTGGGAGGAAGCCGAGTTTCTAGTAACTTCAGCTTGAGCCTTGTTTCTTCATTAGACATGCCCAGGAAATAATTTGATGTCCTAGTGGGTGGAATCTTGGACAGGATGATAATAAACTAAATAAGTTGGCAAAGGAAAGGAACAGGGTTTCTTAATGACCCTTAAAAATGAGAGAAGGCTCTGGCAATGAAAATACACATCATGCCAGTACAGGTGGAGAAACACTGCTACATGAAAAAGTCCTGGCCACCTACACAAAGAAGAAAAAGTGGAGCTCTGAAAAGAAGCATAAAAGTACTTCTGAAAATGCTAGGGGAGAGTCAATGCAGCAGCTTTCAAGGAAGCCCCACCATCTTGTATATGACAGGAATTTTGAAAATTTCCAACTCGGTGGCTTATCATTATAATTGTATATTTGGCTGATGTCTTTATCCAAATCAACCTAAAACTTCAGCATCTGTTAAAACTGTTCACATTTATTTTTTACAGATGGAGCACCAACTTTAGCTTGATGTCTCTGGAATAGTCCCTCACTCCATCCATGTAGTTCTACGGCATGGCTGGAAGGAATACAATGATGGCATTTAAAGCAGTCTCATGACCAGAGGCTGAAGGAAAGTGACTTAGAACAAGCTCTTAACTTGAGAGAGTGAAGAAAAGGCAGGGATGTGAGAGACAGACAGAGAAAGGCAAATGGTAGGTGATGAAAATGCTTTCATACCAAACAGATGTGCCTGGGGATCATCTTCTGGACTCTGCTATGGTAAGTGACCACAGCACTGCACATTGAAAGGGGGCACTGTCAGTAACTGAATATCTCTTCTGCCCACAGTTCCAAGAAAAGTCCAAGGTGGATGCTTAGCCCCACCCACAGCACCCAGAACAGGCTCCACCCCTTCCGTTCAGACATTATAAAAGAAGCCTGGTACCAGGAAAGTGCCATTTCATTTTGACTGAACATTAATGAGCGCAGGGCAACGGTTGGCAGAAACTTTTGTGAACAGCATTTACCAGGCTGATAAGAGCTGACTTTATTTTGTATCATGGGGGTAACCCAATAATTTTCCTAGCTTTTTGTGGTCTGTCCAACCAGTCATACACTTTCATTCACACACACACACACACACACGTATGTACACATGTATCAGTATTTTTATTTTATTTTATTTTAGATTCTGGCCTCCTTGGCATTTCTGTAGATCACTAGGTCAAAGTACAGGAAGAGTTCCCCATTCTGTTTACAACATGTAACAGCTGGTTTTAGAATGATCCATTCTGTTGTCACAGCTCACAAGCCTGTAAACTAGCTAGTATAGTGTTTATTGTATTATGCAATTATTGTTATAAAAAGGATCGTCAACCTTTGCAGCTTAAAAGCAAAAATAATTCCAACTATGTTAATTTTAAAAAAGCTGCTACTTGCCTCACTTAGAAATACTTTATTCTCACAGTTACCATAGAATCCAAAATTTCCAAGATCTGTAACTTACAATTTCTAGTCAGACTCGCTTACTGATGCGATAGATCGATAGATCGATAGATAGATAGATAGATAGATAGATAGATAGATAGATAGATAGAGAAAAGCACTGTATAAAGCTGAAAGAAAGAAAGAAAGAAAGAAAGAAAGAAAGAAAGAAAGAAAGAAAAATCTAGCTTGATGAAAGATATACAAAGCAGTCAAAGTCACAGTGACGCATTATGCAGGCATATTCTATTGGTATAAATGAGCCCCAGTAGCATTTTTGACACACATCTGCTGAACAATTTGTTGGCTGAAAGTCCTCAGTGTTAGTGTGTCATGAAGAGGAGGTGTAGCATTGTTCAAAATGGCACTCAGTTTTGTTTTCATTCTCTCCTTTACTACTATATTCAGGGGATCCATAGTGTGTTCCATAACTGAGCCTTTTAATTAAGTTGTTTATTCAGGAGGCCTCTCTTGAGATGATGATATTGACAGAACACACCACAGTGTAACAAATGTACTGTCCATTATAGAGTCGCAGAGTATGTGAAGGATACCACTAACAACATTAAAGGAGTGCAGTCTCCTAAGAATCTGTTCTGTTTTTTCTTATATAGTTTGTCTGTGTTATGAGACCGGTCCAACCTGTCATTGATTAGGATCTCCAGTCATGTGTAGTGCACCACCAACACATTCACACTCAAACCAGCAAAACTGGTCCAAATAGTGACCAGGCATAGATGCTCTTTGGTGCATTGAAAGTCAATAACCTGTTTCTTGGTTTTGCTGATATTAAGTTGCAGAAATCAAATAAAGTTCTCCACCTGACTCCTATACTCTGTGTCATCCCTTTTGTCAATACACCTCGTTGCTGCAGACTCATCATAAAACTTCTGCAGGTGACATTTCCTGGTGTTAAATGTATAATTTGAGGAGTACAACATGAAGAAAAATAGAGACAGGAATGTTCCTAGCGGTGCTCTGATGCTGCTCACACTCAGACCAGAGACACAGTCCTTGGCCTCACAATGTAAAACACTAAAGTCAAAATCAAATGCAACTCTACCAGTAAAGAGGAGACAGAACCCACAAGCCATTTAAACACTTGATCCTTTTGGATCTAGAACATTATCACTGGGAAATTTGCTTCTGTTAGCATTTATCTCCATGTGATCCTGTCAAACATCTTAACACCAACACTTCAATGTCTAATCCTTCTAGTTTTCTGAGGGATGCAGCACAATCACATTTCAGTCTCATCCCATTAGATTTTGTAGGCCTGTACACTGTAACTAAACGACTCCCATTTTACTATCATGACATTCCAATTGTTATTATGTCAGGTTTGCAACTTTTTCTTTTTCTCATGCATTTTGAGGGTCATACAGATTTTGGATGTATCTCAGCAGCAAAATATGAAAGTGAGGAAACATTTACGGAAATGACACCAAGCCACTGCATGGCAGACTCCCAAACTCAGGCATAACAAATGTGTCATATTAAACTGCATATGGATGTAAACCTTGGGTGGCATTTTATAGACATAAAAGTATCATCAAGTAACATCAGGTAGAGGTTAGACAGTGTCTGTACAGCAAAGATGCATCATTGCAATTCACACAACTCTGGCTGGACCAGTTTTAAAAACTCAGTAAACCTTGTTCTAAACAACATGGCTTTGGGAATGGGAGGATTCAGACTCCACACAGACAATGACAATAGCTGTGTTGCAGCAGTGCTAATTATTATAAAATAATGCAATTTACTTCAGTTTTACTTATCCTTAAAATATAATCTTAAAATGAAACGCTAAAGGTTCACACCCTTACTATCATGGTGTGCGACAAAGCCGTATTGCCTTCTTTTCTTTGACATGGCAGATGTTAGTTACTCTATTTTATGATAGAATGTGTTTTATATGCTGTTAATGTTATTATTTCACCATTATCACAACACCAATGTGGTTTGCATGGATGTTGCCATTTTGTGTTTTGCATGGGCAACGCCATACTTGTTTACCTTTGATACGACTACTTGTCAGTCACGTGATTTGGGTGGATGTGACACGATGACACTGATAACATTAAAATTTCTAGCAACGTTGGTCCTGGAGGTTCAGGTTTTTGTTTAAAGCACTTATTGCTCAAGTGACATTTTTCTGCTTTATTTTAGCCATCTCACTTGTTGACATTTCCCACTCTTAATTGCTTATTTTTGATTTAAACCGCCACATTCCCTGTTTTAATTGCTCCTTATTAAAAGTAAGATGCAAATGATAAAGTAACCAGCAGTTCTCTAACTTTTTCCATTTACTTTTGTGTCTATTTATTGTGCACTAATTGGCTTAATAAAATAGTCAGAAGGAAACGGACAAGAATAATGTAAATGACTGAAAATTACTCATACTTTATAGGCTTCAAAATACTTGGATGATATTCTTGGAAATAAAAAAAATCTACGATATAAGAATGACCAGACATTTCAGACTTAAAACACTAACAAGCTATTAAATTAAATCAGATCTGTTATTGGCAAGTATTGGTTTCAATTAAGCAACTGGGCTGGAATGAAAATCTGCAGTCACTGCGGCCTGCCAGGGCTGCTGTTGTTCTCCCCTACATTAAAAGATATTGGTATTAAACACAGAAAAAATGAATAGTGACTTGCGCTAAAGATTTATTTAGGGAAAAGCTCTTTAGATACCATTAGGATCTCAAACACTGTTTATTTTCAACTTTCTTGCCTCGTGTTTTGGTTTTATTTTTTGCCTTGCCTCTTGTATTTCATCAATAAACTGATAAACTGTACTACTTTGTTTATAGCAGTGAGCAGGTTAGGGTGATTTATTCCCAGAGAGGGGGCATGATTTATAATTCTAATGTAGTGCCATTAGATTTAACTAACTTGGGGGAATTACCGCCATGAAATCTTGCAGACTCACAGGCTACTAAAATAGCAACAGGATTTTGACTCTCACATGTCTACAGTCTTGTGCATTTACAGTAGATGTGAAGTGTATTTTAACTTTTAGTACCAGGTCTTCACTTGTTTCCAAAAATGCTACATGTTGCAGTTGTCTGCCTTTAATACTAGTCATCAATTCAACCATTAAAAAAAAAATTTGAGACAAGACCTTCACCAACAAATGCATACATTTTAAAATCTTGATTGTTCTTTCTACTTAAATTGAAGCTGAAAGCATGATTTTAAGTTTTATTCCATCCTAAACTGATCATTTTTTTTGGGATGCTCACATAAATCCTTTTAAATTGATAATACATTCTGTTTGAATGCATACTGTATTTGAACTGGCATATAGTTTATTCTAGGTTGCTGTTGATTCATCAACTCACAAGGTTTCAGCCCTTCTGAGCTGGAGAGCTTCTTATGTGAAGCTGGACAGGTTCTCCATATTGACTGCTTTGGTTTTAAATGGAGTCACTGTTGCCCTCCTGTGAATGTATGTAAGTATACGCAATTGGTTTCTGACTGGCAACTATGACTGCTGGAATCGATGCCAAAACCGCATGATGCTACTAGACAAAGCAAGATTGGAAAACGGGTGGATGGGTACTTTTCAGAAACACTGAGAACAACACCTTATGTCCTGGTTACAGTTTTTGCCTCACCACTGCAAAAACCACCTTAGATTAACCATTGTTGTGATGTTTCAATGTACTCATACGGCCCTGCAATCTGGTTCATTATTACTATTAATAGCAATAAACAGAATAAAAGTTGATATTGATATGTAACTTAGATTAACTGGTAGCTCTAAACTGACTTGGTAGGAGTGTGCCGATGCCTAACAGGGGCAGACAGGCTAGAGTACAATACAATCTGGCAATGAAAAAAGTGAGTTCAGAATATGGATGGTGTTAGGGATAATGTACTACAACTGCCGGCCTGTTTAACTGGGGCATCCTGACAACATATGTACCACCAGAATTAAAATTAGAAGATGGGATCTTATATAACATTTTAACTTTATATATTTTGTTTTCATATACAACGTCATACTTTTTATGAACTAGATATTTACCTAAGACTATTAATAATTGACTATTTCGGGATGTTTGGATTGTGCTTAATGGCAGAGGGGAGTTACTAAAATATACCATTTATCTGTGTACTGACTGGTGTAACTAGAATGCTTCCTAGTAATTATATGTAAATGAATGTAAATGATAACAGGAACTGTTAACCAGTCTTGCCGTGGACAGCATAGCTACCCTAATGGTGAGGCTCCACCAATGGGATAAACAAAGAACGTCCATCTTGGATTTCATTTGTAACGATGACTGAACACATTTCTTTACTTAGTGAACACTTTCCATGACAACGGGTGGGGTACAGCATACTATTCTGGGTTAAGAATTTAGAAATAATTAAGCTGGCTTCTTTTAACTTGGTGTGCACCTCTACGTTATTTATAGTACATTTCACCTATTAAACAATTCCATACCTGTGCTTGTGATGAATCAGTGCACACCCTCTGGTTCAGACGAACCTGTGCATTTCGCTTTGCACTGAATGTGTTGCTTCAAAGTCCATGCCACCTCTTCGTATACACTGGACCACCTCATCCTTCTTTTGTTTTTGACTCAAAAGAGTCAAACCCTGACAAGAATTAGGTGAATGCCATATGTGAGAAAGAAAGGAAAAGCAAGCATAAAAAAAAAATGCAGAATTATATTTTAAAACAGCACCACATCATATTATTAGGCCTGAGTAACACATTTTAGCAGGTAGCTTGATTTTTAACTCAACATAATCAGTTTCTTGTTTTGATAATTGTATACAGACTATCAATTCATCTCTGCAAATACATTTTACAAAATGGTATCCAAAGTCCAAAACTGACTTTCTCATTGGTAAAGGATGTGTACTATTTATAACAGGCTCTCAGGGACTAATTTGCAGCCTCACAAAAATACACACTTTTTGCTCTTTAAATGACTGACTTACATTCCCTAATTTGCTGGAACAGATACAGTACAGTGATTACCTGGAACTAGAAGCAATTAGGGCAACAGAAACAAAAACACTAAAGATCAGTTTTGAAATGTCCACTTGTTATTCAAAGTTAAAGAAAATACAACCAGTCATAATATTACGAAGAGAAAACAAAGCGGGCATACCAATAAATGTTTTCACTGGAAATATGTTTGTATAGTAGAGCTGCTGGCCTTCAACATAAGCAATAAGGGGGGATTCCTAAGGGAGCTATGATCACATTTCTGAGGCCTTCAATGTATTTCTGCCAGTATGACAACCCTTACGTGTTTGGCTATAGATTCCATCCATCCATCATTCAACCAGCTATATCCTAACTACAGGGTCACAGGGGTATGCTGGAGCCAATCCAAGCCAACACAGGGTGCAAGGCAGGAAACAAACCCTGGGCAGGGTGCCAGCCTACCGCAGGACACACACACACACCCACACACCAAGCACACACCAGGGACAATTTAGGATCACCAATGCACCTAACCTGCATGTCTTTGGACTGTGGGAGGAAACTGGATCACCCGGAGGAAACCCACACAGAGAACATGCAAACTCCACGCAGGGAGGACCTGGGAAGCAAATCTGGCTCTCATAACTGCAAGGCAGCAGTGCTACCACTGTGCCACCATGACGCCCCAGCTATAGATTAATGAATTAAATATGCCCATCATATCAAATATTAGTGCTGTCTATCCAATAAAATTTTAAGCCACAAACATCTGTAGTACAGCTTCTAGTTCAAAGGGAACTGACAGCAAAAAATACTGCATGTTATTTCCCCACAAATTTTAATTTTTCAGTTATGTGTCCATAGGTGCCATTCCCACAAATTAGTAAGGCTTGAAAACACAGCTACCAGAACACAACAACTTAAGATATAAGGTTACACTTTATTCCAAGTGTCAGGGTCAAAAGGAGCTATTTAAGGAGTTTCAAGTACATGTCAGAAACAAACCCTGGCTATGGTACCAGTCTTTGGCTGGACTCCCTTATGCACAGTCTCATACTTGCACTAGCACTGGGCCAATTTTGAAATTGTCAATTAAATTAACCTGCATGGCTTATTATCCAAAGCTCCACCAGGGGACAAAAAAATGTTTGTTTGTTCATCCATCCATCTATCTACCACTGATCATGCCTTATCTATCTATCTATCTATCTATCTATCTATCTATCTATCTACTATCTATCTAGCTATCTATCCATCCATCCATCCCACAGGGACAACAGTTAAGCACAGGATTCAGACCAAACATCTTAGACATAAGAGATAGCAGTGCTAGCCCCTAAGCTACCATGCCACCCATATTTCTCCAACAGCAAATGTAAATCTGTCTCCTTTCTTCTGTTAAGTTCTTTTCTGCCTCATATGGTGTCTTCAAGAACGGTGTTCCTATTTTCAATAATAATAAGGGCAAAACAATACCTATCAGGCTTAGAGTTCCAGATAACACTGCTATGAACAGTCAAAGAAAGCAAAATAAATTATTTTTAAACAAACTTTTGTAAGAACAAATGAGAACTAATAAAACGTTTTACATAAAAGTGGACATAATATAAATTCATTTGATATATGCATTATGTCAGATCTACACATTCAGAGTCATGGTGATGTCTTAATAAGGTGCAATAAAATAAATTAAGTACATTTAAAAAAAAAATATTGGCTTTCAATTAGGAGTATACTTGGAAGTAAAAACCACTTCTAAATAAGCTACTGTATATGCCACTTAACTGTCATTTTTTTATTATTTCTAAGGTATTTTATTTGTTGTATTAGTGTAAACAACAATAGATCAGGTAAAAGTGATCTGACTCAAGTCTCAAATTATAGCTGTACTTCTACAGAGTAATTTGATTTATTGTACTGTTGCCATCAAAATGGAAAACTTTGTAAGTACTAAAAACAAAAAGGAAGAGAAAAAAGAGATTAGTAATATCTGGGAAAATGACAGATGGCAAATAAAAGTACTTCAAGCTGCAGTAATTAGAAGGGATATGGCTGCAAAAAGGATTCAGCATTGAAGTAAAAGCTTAAGGTTTAAGTTTGTAACACTTATCTATCAACCTCTCAAACTAATAACTGCTCAAGTCAGATCAGTGACAGCAAGACATTTCTGGAACATAAAATGACCTAATATGTACATAGGTATGCAAATACAGTACATTTTACTAGTTAATCTGCCTTAATTCTACCACTAGATGGCACTATTTTATCTCAACATGTCTAGAATTCTGCTGAAAACAGCCAAACAAAACATTGCATTGGTTTCTAAAAGTGATGGTGCACTGAAAATATGATAGTAATCAAACATTTCTGTCTATGAACACATCATTTGGATGATCTGTGCACTACCCAAGTATTGTATGTGTTGTTATCACTCTTTAACACTTCAAAGTAACCAGTAGAATATTGAAGATGATCCCATGTATTCTTCTCAATATCTAGTCTATATCATCATACATACACACACACAAATCTTGATAGGAAATTAACAAGCAATTCCAAATAAAAAAAAAAATCTGCTGATGTTCCTTATTTTAAGTTCCAGCTGAAATTGACTTTCATGTGTACATAGTATGTACTGTATATTAAATGGAATTTCTATTTTTTTTTTTTTTTGCTTTATAATGACAGCCAGCAAAACGCAAACAGAAAACAAAGTGCATGCTTTTCATTATACTGGCATTATATTTTTCCACAATAATAACTCATATTTTTGTGTGCATTTCATCTAAACATTTTTGCATTTTTAAATCAACATCTTTCCAGTATAATATACAAACTGTAGTGTTTTAGAGGTTGACAAAACTACACTTCTCCTTTTTTAACATTTACATGATCACCAATAACAAAATGTATTTCTTCGCTTCTCCAAAGGCCTGAAACTGATTGAGCTGCCTGGCTAGTCAGAAAGCCTTGATGAGCCGCAAGTGAACATGCAGGTGGCCTTCTGAGAATGTTTGCCTTCTTGGTAAGATAAGCTGTGGCCTCTGAAATCTTAAAAGCTTGAACCTGAGGTTACAAATAACTGAATGTGGCAATCTGCTGCCATCAGGCTACTAGCTGGTAATGTTGACAGTTTGAAGAATTTGACAGCTTGCCACTACAAGATGCAGCATGATGCTGTTAAGATGCTATATGACAGACTGGATGATCACATTATTCTATATATAAAGAGCTAAAAAATAACATACTTGAAGGCTCTAGCCCCCAGCCATAATAAACAAAAAAAAATAACAGTACTCAATAATGCAGTATATCTGCCAATACACAAAGAGAGGTTTTGTTTGTCCCCATAAATACTGGGGATTATGATACATTACAAAGCAAAGAAATAATAGAATTCTGTTTTCTGGAGTCATGACACAAACAGAGTGGGCCCCCAAACTGGCAGAATGGTTGGTTGCTTAAATATGTAGTACAGACCATACTGAAAATATACACTTCATTCTTCATAGTGCCACACTCAGGCCAGTGTGACTGTGATTATAAATTCTTAAAGCTATGTTGTATATTGAGAGAGTGCAGAATACATACAGTGCTTAAAGAATACTCTACGCAAAAAATTAAATTTTTGTCTATGTCACTTACCCCATGTAGGTTATTGTGATGGCCAAAAAAAAGTTTAACCTCATGTTTTCATGCAAAATGGATACAACATAGCCATGGAATGGGCATTGAAGACATAGCATAGGCATCTATGGTGACTGGTGTTGGACAACAGCAAACATCAAAAATGTTCATGAAAAAAATCTCATGTTGCATAATCCACATGTCAAGTCATCCAGTCATATGCGCCCAATGTTCCTGACACAGGTATTTTTCTTCCCTAAAATACTGTTAATAAACAAAACCAAAAAACACTTCCATAAAATTCTCTTATTCATTATGCAGAGAGGAACAAGCATTTGAATCGTATACGCGCCTCCCGTCTACGACTGGACTACCTCGGGATTATTTAGCAGAAGTCTGTGAGACTGCACGCGTAAAATTACATTCTGCTTATTAAAGCTTCTTGCATATTCACGAGTATGAGAAATATTCTTCTGGTGATGTTCTTACTTGCTTTTCTTTAATTTTTTTAAATCTTTAGTTATACAGTATACGGCTCTCAGTGAACCTTGCACTTTTGATATCACGTGAACTGCAATGTCAGCCAATGAATAAATTGTTAATGGGCTGGACTTGTGACCAATGAATGAGAGGGGAGGTGACTCTTCAATTCAAATGCTCAGCTACATTTGACTATGATTTGTTTTAGCTCATAGCAGTGTTTTCCAGAAGTGGTATTTTTAAATAATGTTTTATTAAAAGTACATGTATTTGGGAAGTTGTGAACATACAAATGGCTAACTTCACATGTGAATTATGCAACTTGAGTAACATGAGAGTTTCTCATAGACATTTGGAGGTTTGCTATTGTCTGACGTTGGTCACTATACATGTGTGTGTCTGTTATGTATGACAACATGAGATTACATTTCTTTTTCGTTCACTACAAATTATGACACCCCATGTAGGTTGTAGTGACTGAAAATTTCTTTCATAATAAAATATTTTTGAGTGGAGTATTCCTTTGGGCTTTAAAGGCCAAAACTATATGTTCAAGTTCTGCCTACAACTCACTAACACACCCTAAGCGAGTCAATGAGCCTCACTGTGCACTAATTGGAAAAAATGTACAGAATGTGAACTATTAGACTATGCCATGATCTCAGATAAAGGTGCCTGGAAATAATACTTGGAATATAATAACTTTGCTAGAAAAAATGTAAACACATGGCAAGAAATAATATTGGACTATGACAGCAATAAACAACAATAAAAATGTGAAGGAAGCCATCCATACATCAATCTGTTTTTCTGCTCTGATTCATGGAGAGCTAAAGCCAATCCCTGTAATCTTAAATACAAAGCAGGAAACAGGCCTGGCTTGGACATGTTCCATTGGAAGACACTTACAAAGTTATATCCACTTTAGGGTAATTTTGAATTACCAGTTAACCTAACATGCAAGGTTGTAGAAGGAAAGCCCAGTACATGGAGAAAAAACATCTGGAATTTGCACAAGAGAACACGTGTATTGCTATGAACTTGCACAACGAGCCACCTCAGTTCACAGATATGACTTTGGTAACTGCCGGTTGCCATCCACAAACCCATGACACCTTGCCCTCAGAAGAAGCTGTTTATTGGCCTGAGCTAATAACTTCTGGAGCTTTCCTGCACAGATATTGCTTCTAAACACTTGCATGTGGAGCACTTCTGAATGACATAAGCTGAGCTGGCTACTCATTTCCCACCTTACTGTACAACAAAACCTCCACCCAGGGAGTGGACTGTACACTAGTGAAGTGCAAAGTTAGCCAGTAAATAAGCTGTTACTGGGCAGGACATCTGACCATTGAATGAGGGGGGAGTGGGTCTTCCACATTAGAATGTGTTTCATTTTAGTTCACAGGGGTGCTTTCTGGAAGTGATTTGTTAAACAATAATTTATCATTAGTATGTGTTTGGGATATTTTGAGGATACAACTGGCTAGCTCCATGCATAATTATGCAATATGACATAGGCATTTTGATATTGTTTGATGTTAATGTTGGTTGCCATACACGCCTGTTTTATCAGAAACTTTATTTTATTTCTGTTCTCTGTGGCAACATGACACAATTTTTTTTTCCAATCATCACTACAAACTACATGTTTTAAGTAACAAATAAAAATATTTTCTGGGTGGATACTCCTTTAAGGTAATGGCCCAAAGCTGCCAGTTATGCAATATGCTAAGTCAACCCGAAGGGTGGACAGCACACTAGTGATGGGTATTTTGATTCACTTCACTGCTTCCATTCTTTCGAACTACCCAATTGAGCAAATTTGATTTGTTTGAATTATCCACAATCAAATACAAATTAATCTTAAATGTATTTATATTTGTTTAGATATTAAACATGATTGTTCATATCATATATTTATTAACTTCTTTGAAAGCATGTAGCATTACAATATAGTGAAAATGCATAATTAACAAATAGTAATAACAGATTTTATTTATATAGCACCTTTAATTAAAATGAAATGGTATGATCGAGAACCGTAAGTGAAAAAGATGTGTTCTTGGGTAATGATTCAGTGATTCGCTTGCAAATCAAATGAACAAGAATCGTGTGACTGAGTCTCTGGCAAAGATTTAGTTCATGAATCAACCAAATTAAAATGTGTAACTCTTTGCAATTCAAATGAATGAGAACCATGTGACTCATCTGCAAGTAATGATTCAGTTCACAAACTTAAATGAATGAGAATCACGTGACTTGTTCAAAAATCAAATGAAAGGGAATCATATGACTCATTCTCGGGTAATGTTTTGAATTAAACTCAAAAATTCATTGCGTGATACTTTCTTTGGTGTATTCAGTAAGCTGGAAAAGGTATGTACTAAAGCAAAGTTGAAAGCAAATAATTGATTGAATGTTTGTTTTTTTTATAAAGTTCAATGTACAAAGGGACATAAATGTATTAGTTTTAATATATTTATTCTATTTAGAACAATTCTAATAACAAATTGTATAAAACAAACAATTTAGACATTCTAAAATAAATATCTTGTGACTGTATTGTACTTGTATGATGAGTGAGAGAACAATCACTGACAGAGTTCTCGTTTGCCTATAACGATTTAGTTCTAACTTGAAGGAATCACTAGTGAACCAAACGAGAATCATAAGTGGGCATGGGCAGCAATTGCACAGGCACTTTAAACAACTAAACCACAGAGGCTGATGGCACTGTATATGTGCTTTGCGCTCATTTTTGTTCGCAAAACGATTCTCATGATTTTTTGAAAACAATTGTTCAAAAAGAGCTAATCATTTACAACTCACCCATCACTACTACGGTACACTACGTGTGGAAGAAGCAGTGAAAGTACACAGTAAGTAAAATGTACAGTCAGATATCCAATTGCATGAATATTACAGACACCCACATACTTACTAGGCAGGTGAACATGTCTCTTATATCTGATTGTATTGTATATTTTTTTTCTAATTTGGTTAATCGTAATGAGAATTGATAGTAAAATGAACAAAACAGATGCAAGACACAACTGATCTTGGAGAGGATAAAAAGGGAAGTCACAAAAAGAAGTATTCCCATACAGGTAAAATTTAGGTTTGCCCATGAACATGAAAGCATAAATTTGTAAGAGAATTCATACCAACAGCACAAACAATGCATCATGGGTTTAAACTGAGTTACTATACCTGCTGCACCATCTTATTGGCCCCAGTAAATAATAGAAACAATATAGTTTGTGTACAGTACTATCTGTCCTAAGACACTTTAGTTTTGCTTGACAGGACAGCAGCATCACCCAAACTAGCACCCATGAGAAAAAGTCTGTCTGTGTACTGTAACATACCTTCATTAAGTTAACCATCGTGGAATACTCTTTTATGACCATCATGCAGGCAAAACTAATTAACTCTCAATTGAAGACTTCATACTTTTCAAGTGTTATGGTTGGCTTACATAAAAAGCACAGGTAGTGTCTTAAGAACCTAAGAAATCATAAGAAAAAGTCTGGCCTTATGCTTAGCAGGCTCACTGAAAGCTAATATGGCTTGTTCATTACAGAAGGGCAGTAGAGGCTTGACAGAGCATAAAAGCTGATGATACCTGCCAAATGTTCAGGCACTGTAGGGCAGAATATTTCAAAAGGGAAGGCAGTTTGCAGATATTTAAAGCGTGTGGAGTTACTAAAACAAGAATCTGTCTTTAATTAAATTGGCCACTATGAAGAGAGGTCATCCGATGGTCAAGTAAAGGTGGTAAATTACTAGAATATGTCATACATTCAGTTTGACAAGCCAACAGATACCAGAAGGAAATAAACTTGAATGAAAGCAAATGAGCGGCTGATGTATTTTCAGGTTCCAACCCCACAAAAGAAGGCACTTAATTAAAACAAGTCTTTAAAACATGATTTAAGTAGCCCTTTGGCTGTCTAATATACACCAAAATTAAAAACCTGAGCAGATAAAATGGTGACATGTATTTGTCCTCTGGAGGGTATCCCAGATAGTATTTCATCCTGCTTGGATGAGTTCACTGTTAAAATTGAAACCACAGGCTTAAAATCCGAAGTGCTACATGAACGCAGCATGTTAAGAGATCTAATGTTTTTAGCATTTTCTCTTTTTTTAAAGTTGTGGCCTTAATGCTGTCTTGCATTTTAGATATAATGCACAATAATAACTGAAAATGCAGCTCCAACTGCCAGTCCCAACATTAAAAAGAAAGACATGACCACACCGGCCGCTTCAGCCAGATCCCTGTGGACAACTTTTGGTCCATAAATCATTGGCAAGGTCCCCAGATAACCATTTGAGAGACCCAGGAAGGAGGTAAATATTATGGGATAGACATCTGTAGTGAAAACCACTGTCTTGATGTGATTGCGTGGCTGATAGTTACAGTACATGAAAAGTGGCACAAAGATGGTACGGAGCAGCACCGCAACAGGCAAAAGTTTGCTCTTGGGCCCAGGGAATTGGATCCAAACTGTAATCTGTCGACCACAAAAGTCAGCCATGTTGTAGAGGAGAAAGGTGGTAAGTGGAGTAAAGTAAGTCGTGGTCCAAGGGCTGCCACTGTTCTTGTGCACCGACTCAATACCCGATAAGACAGCCGGGAACACAATAATGGAAATAAAGAATACATAGAACACACAAGATCCTAACATGGCTGTCTTCTTTAAAATTGGCTGTAGCGGAGGTATGGAATTCATTCTAAGGTGTTCTTCGGTCCCTCTACCAGCATCTATCACTTCATACTGCAGGAGGTTAAGCGACCCTGTGCCAGCCATGTAGTACCTGTGGGAGAATGAACAAAAATAATACTTTAAAATCTTTACTGTGGTAGAAAACTGAGAGTTGAATATGGAATAGTGCAGGAGAGAGCATATCAACATTTAGATCAGTAGGTTCTTATCCTAATGTGTTGAAAAATGGCTCAATTTCATCATATGACTTTATAGACCAAGTCAAACATTTTTATTTATAAAAATGGGACACAGCAAATTACTACATCCAAATCCCTCCAGCTTCATTAGCGCTTATTATCCCATAGATAATGTCATTGCCTACTTACAGTATACAAATAGTCAATGTCCCCACCCATTGCTCACTAGCTGTGTTTCTCTTCCTAGCTGCAGAGTTGCTTTTGAACTAGGCATTTGCTTGAGGTGGGGAGCAGTATTCATTAATAGGACCAAAAAAAAAAAAAACAAGAAAAAACTCTCACCAATTATTGTTAACCTACTACCTATAAACCCTTCTGAATTTGTAGAGATGAAAGCTGTCCACTGTTCCTTCTCCTATTCAAACTTTCTCTGGAAGGCTTTGTCATACCAGTTTGGAAAGTGGATCTAATGTCTCCCATCAGTGTGCATTTTATTATAAGCTGACGGAATTTCCCTTTGTCATGGCAGTGGCCCTTCTGACCAGCTTCATTATTACTTTATTCAGCTCTTACAAAATGTTTTTGGGATACAAAATCAATTGAATCAGATCTTCTTTCCCTAAATACTTTCTGGCTACAGTCCACTTTTCCCTAGTGTTTGTTTTAAATAAGCTCATTCATATATCTTGAAATCTCCAACTTGATACAAACAGGGGGATTCCTTAATTTCTTCCCAGCCTGTTGTCCTATTCTTTTTGTTTTGGCTATTATTAGAATACATGTTGTACTCCACATAAATTTTATTAGCTATATGTCCCACCCTCCCATTAAGTACTAATCCAATCCTTTCTTTCAGATTACTTATGAAAAGAGACATAAAGTATGCCAGTTTAACCCATGATGATATAATTGGGACAGTACCTCTTATAGATTTGGAACTCATGTTATACACACCTTCCAATATGCAGCTCGATAAACTACCTTCTTAGCCTTCCAACATGGTTCCCCTCTAAATTCAGTTTGGCCTCCCTCATTCCTTACTTGTTCCCCCTATTAGGACACTGAAAATAAAATCCAAGATAACCTCTTTACTGCACTGAAAATAAAACACTCTTTCCCAATCTGGGCCATCTCATTATTATGCACTAAACATCTGGCACAGAGTGGAGGGAGATCTTAAGCTCCAAATCTTGTTGGTATTGCTACACCTCAATTTTCCAGACCAAGGTCTTCTGAATTTGATGACAAATCTACTGTGTATCCTTTTTGACCTGGATACATCAAGGCATAAACACTCTCAGAAACATATTTGATGACTCAGGGCTCCCAACATTCCAAACACTGAGATCCAGGTTCTCTATTCCTCTTTCCACATGAAATCATATCAAAAGACAGAGTTTCTCCATTTTTCCTCCTCCACCACCACCCACTAACTGGGTTTGGTTTCCTTTAATCATTTAAGAAACCACAAACTAACTGATCTGCTACATTGTGAAAAGCATCCTACAAGTCTTATATATTCAATTTAGCAATGTGATCCCCATTCCATATCACTCCATCCTGCAGAACTATTCTGAATAGTGCTCTACCCTCTAAAATTCTAATCATTAAACTACCCAGTCCCAATTTATGCACTGTAAGCAATTCACTTTAAAACCTAACACATTCCCTTATGTCAGTTTTGTTCACTAAAAGTTTGTGGTTCAATCCTCCACATGTTTTGAAGCTGTCCATCTGTTTTTCTTTAGTAGTCCGTTGTTTCCAACTGTTTTTATCCTTGCCACTGTATTTCCCATCTCCCATTACACCGTTCTTCTCCTTGATCTTTCATGCTCACTTTCTCTCTCACACACACACACTATGGTTCTGCTTTGAAATGCAAGGGGTCATCCACTGCTAACATTAAGGCCTGCATAACTTGTCTTACCTAAATAAAATTAAAAACAATGGTGTGGAATGTTGTAACACAGGTTTAATACATTATTTACATTATAATCATTTTAATACATTACATAAGTACAATTCTTAACACAAGGTTGTGGGAAGCAGGCACTACCTTTTAAAATATATTTTGATTGTTTATCAAAGCGTGTTTTTTTTTTCTTTTGGTGTAGATTCTTTGAAGAAGCATGCCCTGACCTCCATTTGGATTGAGTTGTGTAGGCTCTTTCTGTGGCCCTGAGAACTCCAGTTTCTTCCCACATGCCAAAGACATGCTCTTTAGCTTAACTGGTGTCTTTAAAGTCTCCCAGTGTAAGATAAGCCAGCTATGAGTTTGTGCATCCATCCAGGATCAGTTCCTGCTTTGTGCCTATTTGAAAGTTCTACTGCTCCACAACTCTGTAATGGACTAAGTAAGATCAGAAAATGGTTGGATAGATTAGTAAAATGAAGCAGCCTGGAAGCACAGCATTTATCACTGCTGCCTGATGGTTTCAGAGCTCTAGGTTCAATTACTGTTTTGGTTACACTGTGTGTGAAGTTTTCATAATCCCTATGGCACCAAGTGTATCTTCTCTAGGTACTCATTTTCTCTTACCTTCCAAACCATATTTGGTTAACTGGAATGTCTAAACTGGTCCATTATAAGTGAACACAGCTGTGTGCTAGAATGTGTCCCATAATGGGCTGATATCCTTTTTGGACTTGTGTCCTGATGCTATTGGTGCTTATTGCCACCTGCCTGTGACCACATAAAGGATTAACCAGTCTGCTGAAAGGATGGACTAGGAAAATGGCAATCAGTTGCAGGATAGTTTATAAAATGCTCAATAAATGAAAAGAATGCTTTGAAAACACATCGGATCTCAATGGGAAAAAAATCCTGCTGGATATCTATACTGATACGGACTGGGTAATGTGTTAGGAACGAAAGGATGCCACATCGTTTGATGGAAATGAAAATGATCAACCTACAGAGGGGCTGAATTCAAAGACACCCCGAAAATCAAAGTGAAAAAATGGCGTGGCAGGCTAGTTCATTTTGCCGAAATTTCATTGCAGCAACTCAAAATCATTCTCAGTAGTTTTTATGGCCCCCACGTGCTTATATGCATGCCTGACAACGTCGAGGCATACTCCTAATAAGAGGACGGATGGTGTCCTGGGGGATCTCCTCCCAGATCTGGACCAGGGCATTACTGAGCTCCTGGACAGTCTGAAGTGCATCCTGGTGGCGTCAGATGGAATGAAACAATGTCCTAGAGGTGTTCTATTGGATTTAGGTCAGGCGAGCATGGGGGCCAGTCAATGGTACCAATTCCTTCATCCTCCAGGAACTGTCTGCATACTCTCGCCACATGAGGCCGGGCATTGTCGTGCACCAGGAGTAACCCAGGGCCCACTGCACCAGCGCAGGGTCTGACAATGGGTCCAAGGATTTCATCTTGATACCTAATGGCAGTCAGGGTGCAGTTGTCTAGCCTTTAGAGGTCTGTGCATCCCTCCATGGATATTCCTCCCCAGACAATCTCTGACCTACCACCAAAATGATCATGCTAAATGATGTTACAGGCAGCATAACGTTCTTCATGGCTTCTCCAGACCTTTTCACGTCTGTCACATGTGCTCAGGGTGAACCTGCTCTCATCTGTGAAAAGCACAATTCGCCAGTGGTGGACCTACCAATTCTGGTTTTCAATGGCAAATACCAATTGAGCTCCCCGGTGCCAGGCATGTGAGCACAGGGCCCACTAAAGCAGTGTCTTCCAACCTCGGTCCTGGGGGCACACTGTGATTGCAGGTTTTTCTTCCAACCAGCTTCTGTTTTTAATTGGTCTCCTGGGCTAATTAAGTGATGTGTTATTTCCCAAGTTCTGTGTTTTGGGAACAGTATAGAAATTAGAAAACTAAGTTTGGTAAAATATATATACTTTAAAATGTACTAAGCAGTTATATGGGAATAATGTATTTTTTCTTTTTAACAATATTTTCATCTTGATTTTCATTCTACTTTTCTAGGTGTTCTAATTGTTTAATTAATCCATTATTTAGTAATTAGTGGCTATGAAGCTAAAGTAGTTGCAGCCTTTGATTATTCTGCGTTGTTTGCCAGCATGTCTGCTCTGCTCATTTTAATAGTCATTAATAAGACACAATGAAGAGGAAAAACTGCACAGAGAAAGGGCAAAATAGAGTCAAACATTTAAATCTATGGCAAAAGCAGAAATATTTCTAGATGTCTTATAAATGTAAAAATCATGCTGCTATGCTTTTCTGAATATAGAATAAAAGAAGAAAAATACCAGCTAATTAAATGTGATCAATGTTATCAGGTGTTGTCACTGATTAGAACAAAAACCTGCAGCCACAGTGTGCCCCAGGACTGAGGTTGGGAAACACTGTACTAGAGGACGTCGGGTGCTCAGGCCACCCTCATGAAGTCTGTTTCTGATTGTTTGGTCAGAGACATTCACACCAGTGGCCTGCTGGGGGTCATTCTGTAGGGCTCTGGCAGTGCTCATCCTGTTCCTCCTTGCCCAAAGGAGCAGATACCAGACCTGCTGATGGGTTAAAGACCTTCCAACAGCCCTGTCCAGCTCTCCTCAAGTAACTGTCTGTCTCCTGGAATCTCCTCCATGCCCTTGAGACTGTGCTGGGTGACACAGCAAACCTTGTGGCAAAGGCATGTATTGATGTGCCATCCTGGAGAAGTTGGTCTACCTGTGCAACCTCTGTAGGGTCCAGGTATCAACTCATGCTACCAGTAGTGAGGCTGACCATAACCAAATGAAAAACTGGTGAAAAAACAGTCAGAAAAGGTGAAGGGGGAAAAAGGTCAGTGGCCTCCACCTGTTAAACCATTCCTGTTTTGGGGGTCATCTCATTGTTGCCCCTCTAGTGCATCTGTTGTTAATTTCATTAACACCACAGCAACTGATTAACAGCCCCCTCTGCTACTTAACTGACCAGATCAATATCCCAGAAGTTTCTTTGATTTGATGCTATACTCTGATTAAAAAGTGTTCCTTTCATTTTTTTAAGCAGTATATATGCCAAAGGGTAAGAAACTGGACAGTACAGTAACATTATGTGTGTATGTGCTTACTCAAAAAATGTCTAATTATATTCTTAAATTTACACTATGCCAAGATTCAAATAAATAATACCACTACTTAAATGTTTATTTAAAATTGGTATGTTGGAAATAAGAAATAATACATACTTACGGTACATTTTATTTTACCTGTTACCAAACTATGGTAATAAAGTACTTCTATTTACTCTAAGATTGAAAAACTTTACAATATGTTTACAGCCATAGACATTTTATATGCTGCCAGAAGAGGGCACTTGTGGGTTTACAAAAAGACTGGATTTGCGGCATTTGGCATAGGCCTCTTGTTGCAGTTTTTCATTCTGATTGCACAGATGTATTCATTCAGTTGATTGTTTCTAATTGCTGTATAATTATTATATATACTGCTTCAAATGGAAGTAAATCTGAGACTGTTATGAGCTTGAGAGGCAGCAGCTGGGAGTATATCATTTTTAGTCTTGTTGACTTACAAAGAACTAAAGTTGTTGGTGTAAGAATGGTCACTGCCATTAAGAAACTATCAGAAACTAACAGATCTTGGTCTTCTGATTGAGTAGCACTCTAGTAAGTTAGATGCTGTATGTGCTGTATGTTTTTAGCTTCCTCTAACTGGTTAACGTAAAGAACACACCCACCCTGTCCTCCTTCATACCAGGGTGGATCTGGAATTACCATTTAATGTAAATGCATGCAAGAACTGGATATAAGGAAAACAAATTGATTACCCAAAAAATATGCACAAACAGAAAAGAAATGGGCAATTCCACACAGACAATGGGTGGACTTGGAACTGCACATGCTGTAGTTTTCTGTAGCTGTGACTATACATGCTACTATCTTCTGATATTTTCCTCCACCTTTTCATCATTTGGAAGCAACTGACTTCTGACCCTATAATAAAATGCTCATACATACATACATACTTTAGTAAAATAAACTTCCCAGCATCAGCCTCTGCCATGCAACAAATGGGTGAGCAGAACAAAATGTATGGGCAAAGGTTTTAAATATTGGCTCTCTTTTCTTCTCATCGCCTAGTACAGTCAACAAAACCTGATCCTTTATTTGTTACAGATTTTCCTTTTGACTTAGCACTCCCCAGTTTGACCCAATGTTTTTATTTCTTATCAGCTATGATACCTACAATAAATGTTGGTTTGCTCTAATTTCCCTTGGTCCTTGTGATCTCTTATTTGTTCTCAAACTGTATTCCTCAATTTGTACCCCTAAGATAAATGTAGGCTTGCTCTAAATGTTAGGTCCTCAAGTTTTTTTTTGTTTATTTGCTGCCCTAAAGATGAATGATGGTTTGTTGTTGATGGTCTGCTCACTTATTTGTTATTAATTGGCATTAGTCAGCTAATATCCCTACGCTGTGTGCCGGTTTGTTATAGTAAAATGGTACAGCACAGTTGGGGATGCTCACTTACTTTCTATCAGTTGCTGCAAGGTGTTTAAACCCATTATTTGTTGTATTTATGGGATAAACACAATTTGTTAATCCTGATCTGTTAATTTATTGTAACTGTAACTGTAACTCATTGTATTTTATTCAGGAATATTGTGCGAACTAGGACTGACCCATTTTGTCTTCAATGTACAGTACATACAGGATGGCCTCAAATTTAAAATGATCTGCCTTGCATAAACTACACTGCTATATTTTGTGAGAATGCAATCACAATTACTTTGCATAATAGCACCTCATATTAAACTATTAGCACATTTTGCTCATTAGATTATTAGCTGCACACTATTCAGCTTCTATGGTTCTCTGAAAAAAGAAGTATAGAAACACACCATCACGAGAACCTTAACTGTTACATCATCTGTGTGTCTCTATGTGTGTGTTTTTAAGTCATTTCCTCCAGGGTTCACAGTTTCATTGTGGTTTTGACCACAGTTTCAATTTGGTTTTATAGTTTCGACTAAGACTATAACAAAAGAACATTCAAAGTGAGCATATCAGAGAAAAAAAGTGAAAAGTCTTCACTAAAACACAAATTTCCCTTCTCCATTTTCTTTGTCTTGTTTGAAAGGATTACTACTGCACTACAACTTATTGCAGAGGTTTTAATCCAAGACATGACTTAGCGCACTGGTTATCTTATTATAGGCATTTCATTCTTCATTATTTGCTCATTTTCCCATATAATTAGATTTTTCCATTATTTATTACTAAAACATTCTTTATCTGGGTGACATATGCATAGACCAAAAATGGTAAGCTCTTACATTTTAATTAAACATTTTATTATTATTTTTTTTTTACATCTTTTTAGACAGATATTCTTCTCTCTGATCCACAGATGAACCACAAATAATAATGTTTTTACATACTTAAAAATCTTAATTTTAATTTAAAGAATTTTAATAGATTGTCAAAAAAAGCAAATCAAATAAACGCCTTTTGTTAGAATCTTAAATGGAAAGCATATTTACTTCCATCTTACAGAGTGATGAACCTGCAAAATAGCATTCGATTCAGCTAAGAGTGAAGTGAAACTGCTGAGAATGGCAAGCAAGGCAACATATGAACAGCTCCTAACAGTATTGTTTATAGCATTATACTACTTGGTCTAGATGGCTTAATTTGGATTGCAGTGTGGAAAATAAGGGTAGGGGCACTGTGGGTCACAGAATTAATAAATTTGATTATTAGTTTAACAGAGGAACAGTAATGCACTTGTTAGCACCGCTGCCTTACAGATCTAAAAGCCTTCATTAAAATGCCATCCTGGGTTCTGTCTTGAGTGGTCTGCATATTGTTTTTCTCCAGGGACTCTGGTTCACGCCACATTCCAAAGACTGGTGATTATAAAATGGTGCAGTGGTGTGTATGTGTGTGTAGTCATTAGGTGAAGAGGCACTTGCCTTCTCTGGTACAGGAGCAATGCACAATGTTTTCCACAGCAGCAGGACTTTCTGGAGCCTTTTGGACAAAAGAACAGGTGACAGATGATACCACAAAGTTGGTCAGCACAGGCCATAAGAACTCAAGGACTGACTCCATCTGGTCTTACAGATTTTCCAGCGTGCAGCTTCCATAGTTGTTTCCTTACTTGGTCTTCAGTTGTGGATAGCCCACAATTCCACCGGCAATTCCAGCTGACGAGATAGAAGTTGTTGATGTAGTAGGGATGGTGTGGGGAGACTGTCGTTTTAAGAAGATGGCAGTTAGCTTTGTCCATATACCCTTCTAGCACCTAAGTGCTAGATTGCTCGAGACCAGTATTTGTGCCCAGTCCTTTCCAGACATCTTTCATGTTACTCTGAGAGAGTATGTTTCTTTTTTTAGCTTTGTAAGCTTATTGTATGTATGCATTATATTTACCATACAAAACTGTAAAACAAGCATAAAAACAAGTGCATGCACCTCCTTTGCCAAGCTTAGGAAAGGAAAATGTGGTCTGAATCTGTGGATATGTTCCAGTGTGTAGAAAATAGAAAAAATGTTTTGGCAAACGACAACAACACTTTATGATAAGATATCGTACTTCTGATTTAGTTAGTGTTGCTATTTGTTATGTTACTTAAACAATCCAGAACTGTAAATATTAGCACACTGTCCACCTTCTAATATAAGGTTAGCTGTTTAATGTATGATTGAAATAGTATTCGTGTTGTTTTTTTACCAGTTATATTGATTAAAAAAAAAAAAAAAATTGGGTTAACAACCAGAAAACATCTGGTAAAGTAAACTCTGGAAAAAGAGTTATATTGCAAGCTTGCGAGTTTTATCATTTCTCCTTTAACAGAACAGCAGCCGCCATACATTTTAAAACAAATAAAAATAGTTTATTACCCAGACTGTAAGGCCATTTTAAACTACACCTGACAAGTTTAAGAAAAAATATATTTGGATCAATGACAGACTGAAACATTAACTTTAGCAAACTGTACTATTGTACAGTAAATGAGATTAACTTCTTGATAATAATGTATCATAAGACAGCAAAAAAGGATCTTTTGTTTATATGATATAAATAATGTTCAGTTAGCATATTCAAAGTTTTCAAAATTTGTATAATTAAAATGTATTTTTGCATCTGTGACAACAAGGCTCAAATCTTTGCCTTGTCACTGTCTTTATGGCCATTCTCCCTGGGTATGTGTGGATTTTCCTCCTACATCTTTTAGACACACTTCTTAGATTTATAGGTAATTTTAAATTGCCAAGATAGGAGTGTGCCCTGCAATGAAAGGGAACTCCACCCAGGGACTATTCATGTCTTACTCTTAACAGGCTGCGGCTTCTTGTTACCCTAAGTTAGTACAGGAAATAAATGCACACTTCAGATGGAGAATTTCTATTCAAAAGTCACAAGGTGATGTTTTTATACAAATGTAATCTGTTATAACTCATCAGATATATACACTGTAATTATTGTTTTCTATATGCAGTAAAACTCATATTCATATCTGCTGCAAATATGTCTTCTCATTAATAGTTTTACTCTTTACATTTCAAACACTGTTGGCTATTTACTTTCCTTCATTGTGTTGTCAGATTTTCTCCAGTCCTTTTGTGTTACCTGGACATCACTCATCAACTGCAACTTGAACAAGAATTTTACAGGGCCATAAGCCACTTGAGGGCAAGAACAGTTTCATTCCCGAGTGCTTCCAAAACACCCTTGGCACTGAGCTTCTCAAAGCTGCTTTGATAGGTGCCCAAAATTTTAAAGCATTCTTCAGGATTTGTTACCCAAAGCAGAACACAGAAGCACAGAATTAGTTTTGCAAATAGGAAAAAAACCTACATAAAATTTGGAAGGTGGTACAGGAATTGTGACCATAATTAAACTAGCTGTGTGTGGTTTTTGGGACAAAAACAACCCAAAGACTACCTACCAGTTTTACTATATTAGTGAACTTGGAGAGGCGTCAGCTAATTTTAAACAACTGCCCGGTGCAGAGGACGTGGGCTCAACAGTTCTTGCTGCCCCACTGGCTTTCATAAGAAGATATAAGCAATACCTTTTCTTAGCCATATTGCTAACATTTGAGTCACTTTAATCTTTGTCTTGAGAAAACACCTCAAGATAGATAATATTTTTAGGAAAAACTTGAAGCCTTGCCATCCGTTGCTGAAGTGTTTCACCTGCACATTGTTGAGCCACGGTGTTTGCTTCATTTTGACTTTTTGTCTCTTCATCTGTGTCATTAGCACAACGTCTTTGTTGCACTTCCTGTTTGCTGTACACAGGTCTTTCGTAGTGAGAAGTGAGGTGCATGCAAGAGCCAAAAAAATGTAAAAGTGCATGCATGTGCCATCTAGTGGCTGTGATTGTGTGTGAGCAGAGTTGACTGCCTCATACACACACAGGTATTTTGTTTATATATGATGGGGTACCCAAAAATAACCGGAACCTGTACCTGGCACACAATCTAGCCTTGGTTGTAAATTTCGCCATTAGGTATACCATAGTTACAGTATTCTGTGGAAAGTCTGCAAAGTGGTGATGCTCTGTATTGTTTGTAAGGCAATCTGTGTCGATTTTCTTGGTACTTAAGTGTGTTCTGCAATTTTTGTGGTGGGTTATTATAAAGAACAGTGAATCTGTGCAAAAGTTTGTTTTCTCTTAGGTAAAACAGCTGCTGAAACTGTAGTGAGGCTTGAATCTGCTTTTAAAAGGAAACTTTAAGTAAAACACAGGTCTACAAGTGGTTTTTCAAAGTAGGGGGAATGTGACTTGATCTTGCTCTGTGTCACTTTTTCTTGTTTCCGCATATGAAAAAAGAACTCAAAGGAAAGCATTTTTGTACTATAGGACCATTCATTCACATGAAGAGTACTTTGAAGGAGACTAAAGTTTCTGTAAGCAAAAATTATTAAAACATTTTTTTTTCAATTCCGGTTATTTTTGGGTACCTCCTCATTTGTCTAGTATCCGAGATTCCATCAAAAATCACAGGATTATACCCTTATCTTACTGCTGCTTTTTCCTTTTATATAGATAAGTTTTTTTAGAGCTCATAACAAACCTATTGTAATATGCCCACCATGAAAACTGCAATAAATATTAACTTGTACTTAAATGTGTTATTAGTGAGACATCAGCTGGAGTTGAATATGCATAGAATAAGTTAAGCAATGTGGCACGTTGTAGTACCTTAGGGAAATTCAAAACTCGACTCAAGTGTTACTTTGCAGAAATTAGGAAAACAGGATTGATAAAACTTTGTTGAACTGAATGGCCTGCTGCCCTAATTAACAAATGTTGCTTATGTTTTCTTGCCTTAGATGACAAAAAGTAGACTTGTTGCAAGTCACTTAACTAATGTCTCACTGCAAAAGGAGACTTATATAATAAATAAATAATTAGAATCTGGTCTATGTGTCAATTTCTTATAAACTAGGAAAGAACCATTCATTTAAATGATGCATTTGTGCAGATTGAACCATTGACAATTTGTTTCTCACAAGTGGTATGTAAACTGAACAGATGTTTTATTTTGCCTGATATTATCATTCATCTCTAAATAATACTGAAACTTATTGAAGAATGCTAATGGTATTGTGCTATTTAAAACCAGTGTTTCTAGGAAGTCAAAATGTAGTGTGAGAAAACAGATAAATTGATTCTAGATCAGTTTTAATCAGGGCAAAAATCCAAAGCTAGCTTATGAAGGGAAAGCCAGTATTCTAAAATTAGTCCTGTTTGATTGAGAAGACAAAACAAGAAAAGTAATTTTTGTGCAAAAAATATTAATTGAATAATGAATAAACAAGGAAACCAGCTAATTAAATTCTCCATAGTTACAAGTATCAAATATCATTTACTGTTAATCTCCAATTGCTTTTTCATAAAAATGCAGTGTGGTTGATAAAATAATCTTCTGATCTTTTATTATATAAATATTTCTACTGACCAACATCATCTAAATTAATTACTTACAAAATCAGATATTGCAGAAGGAATTTAACTGTGAATGATGATATGATAAAGAATTGTAAGTATAATTCTAAATGCAACCATTTTTAATCAGTTTTATTCATTCAAGTGCAGGTGTAAACAGCAGGATTGATAATGTGCCACAGTCAACAGTTCACTTTAAAATGCACCGATTAAGCTAAAATATAAAAAGTAAGGATGTTAACAAGTAATGCACGCGCTACCGTTTCTCCCTTAACAAGCAAGACCGAGGTAAGCGATGCCACTCCAGGACGAGAGGGGGTGCTGTTGCCAACTCTATCCTGTTATTTCTTCACAGCACAGAGAAGATGCTTACTGACGGCACACACAGCCGGCTGTGACATCATTCACAAGTCCCACCCTCTGGGTCTCTGCTATAAAAAGCAACAAGCTAGAATGGTGGCAGCTTCGCCCTGATCAGAAGCAGATCACTACTTGAATGACAGAACAAGCGACAGCAGAAAAACTACCAAAGCCTGACATAGTTTCAGCATCTTTTGAATTCAAAGTTATTTTTGTGTTTGTGTGTTTTTTTAGTTGTTTTTTTATTGTACTTTTGGATTGATTAAAAAGGTTAGCTTTTTCCCCTTGTTGCTGACTGCCTCCTTGTTGCCTGTCACAATAAGTAAATATGAAACCCCATAACTGAGGTTCACAACACTTCCTAATATGAAGCTTCCAGCTTACCAAGAGAAATAAGTTCGTATTTAAACCTCTTCTAATTAGCACTGTCAATGAGTGCATCGTTACAGCATGGTTCAAATCGAGGCACACGAAGACGACCACTGCTCAAGTTTATGTGCCAACAAAAGAAGCAGACGATGCAGAAAAAGATGTGTTCTATGATCAACTTCAGGATGTCCTAATGGATATCCCAAGTCACAATCTAGTCCTACTCATTGGTGACATGAATGCACAAATCGTTGGCAATCACATGGACAGGAACACGAAATGGGACTGCATGGCTAGGCAACACAGACAACTGACCATGGGAAAAGACTACTACAGCTCTGTGGCACCAGATACTTGTTTATCGCCAATACCTACTTCCTGCACAAAGCCATCCACAAGAAAACATGGCAATCACTTGATGGCATCACGCAAAATGAGATCGAATACTTTTATCTTAGTAAACACTGGCAATCAACGTTAATCAAACTTCATGCTGTATTCAATAAAAAGTAAAATATATTAAAATACAGTAAGATCCCAAAGTATGCAAACTACAATGCATGTATGTGTTTGATCAATATATTGTAACACGGAATGAGCACAATAGAGTTAAAGCTTATTGTTTGCTTCTAAGAGGCATAACACAATATGTAAATTAAAAATATATTTTTGCTATTTACTAAAGTATCAAACAACAAATTAGCCAAGATGCAGACCTAGTGATAAATCTTTGCACTTACCATGAACTATGGGCTCACACAGGTAAAGTGACCTATGAATTTAGCAGCACCAGCTAATGGGATTCCCCAAACAATGATTACTAAAGACAGCCCCTGCAGCATACTTACTGGTCAGAGGCAGAAAGATTCTTAGAAAATACAATATTAAAATGATACTAGTAATGTATCAGAACTGCATCTTGCACCATTGCAAAACATAAAAGCCTGAGAACAATGCATCCAGTGTGGCTGTCTCATGTTTCATCATTTAATTTTACAAAGACATTGTAATAACTATTGAACAGCTAGTTGCGCAAGGTCCCACCACGAATTTCAAATACATCACGATTAATGATGACAGAACATTCTAATGCAAAGAGAACATTGCTCTTCATTTCTAGCATTTCCTACAAATGTACCTCCACTGACTCAGATGATTGACCAAGTACATTTTATATAAAGACTCTTAGCTGACTGTGGTTTGAATTTTAAATATTCCTCTTTACAACATGCACATTTTCAGTTATTTAAATAGATGTATTAGACTTGTTCATATTATATTTCACTTTCACATAACTACTGGAAATTTTAAACATAACATTTGTTTACACTGTTAACGACAGCAGAAAGTCGGAGGAAACTGTAAGGCTGCAATGCAAGATACATCAGAGACAGAATATAGTCACCATGCTAGAATATAAAGTCTATATTTGGATGCAAAAGTGGGATGCAAAAGTTTGGGCAACCTTGTTAATAGTCATTATTTTCCTGTATAAATCGTTGGTTGTTACGATAAAAAATGTCAGTTAAATATATCATATAGGAGACACACACAGTGATATTTGAAAAGTGAAATGAAGTTTATTGGATTTACAGAAAGTTTGCAATAATTGTTCAAACAAAATCAGGCAGGTGCATAAATTTGGGCACCACAAAAAAGAAATGAAATCAATATTTAGTAGATCCGCCTTTTGCAGAAATTACAGCCTCTAAACGCTTCCTGTAGGTTCCAATGAGAGTCTGGATTGTGGTTGAAGGTATTTTGGACCATTCCTCTTTACAAAACATCTCTAGTTCATTCAGGTTTGATGGCTTCCGAGCATGGACAGCTCTCTTTAACTCACACCACAGATTTTCAATTTTATTCAGGTCTGGGGACTGAGATGACCATTCTAGAACGTTGTACTTGTTCCTCTGCATGAATGCCTTAGTGGATTTTGAGCAGTGTTTCGGGTCGTTGTCTTGTTGAAAGATCCAGCCCCGGAGCAGCTTCAGCTTTGTCACTGATTCCTGGACATTGGTCTCCAGAATCTGCTGATACTGAATGGAATCCATGCGTCCCTCAACTTTGACAAGATTCCCAGTCCCTGCACTGGCCACACAGCCCCACAGCATGATGGAACCACCACCGTATTTTACTGTAGGTAGCAGGTGTTTTTCTTGGAATGCTGTGTTCTTTTTCCTCCATGCATAACGCCCCTTGTTATGCCCAAATAACTCAATTTTAGTTTCATCAGTCCACAGCACCTTATTCCAAAATGAAGCTGGCTTGTCCAAATGTGCTTGAGCATACCTCAAGCGCCTCTGTTTGTGCTGTGGGCAGAGAAAAGGCTTCCTCTGCATCACTCTCGCATACAGCCTCTCCTTGTGTAAAGTGCGCCGAATGGCTGAACGATGCACAGTGACTCCATCTGCTGCAAACCTTGATGGTGAACAATCTTTGTCTTCAGGTCATTTGAGAGTTGTTTTGTGACCCCCATGTTGCTACTCTTCAGAGAAAATTAAAGGAGGAGGGAAACTTACAATTGACCCCCTTTAAATACTCTTTCTCATTATAGGATTCACCTGTGTATGTAGGTCAGGGGTCACTGAGTTTACCAAGCCAATCTGAGTTCCAATAATTAGTTCTAAAAGTTTTGGAATCAATAAAATGACAACGGTGCCCAAATTTATGCACCTGCCTGATTTTGTTTGAACAATTATTGCACACTTTCTGTGAATCCAAAAAACTTCATTTCACTTCTCAAATATCACTGTGTGTGTCTCCAATATGATATATTTAACTGGCATTTTTTATCGTAACAACCAACAATTTATACAGGAAAATAATGACTATTAACACGGTTGCCCAAACTTTTGCATCCCACTGTAGGTCTCAGGCTGAGGGCACACTCTAAAAGAGCATTTCTTCCCCATGATAATAGTGGGCAGTAGCTTTGCTTTGTTACAATGTGTGAAATTTCCACTGTTTCTTTTAAGAGTTACAGTAATTGCCAGAGACTCTGTGGGAACAGATGTGACCTTAAGTCCATAGGCCAGAATGAAGCCAGACGTACTCCAGGGAATAGCATTATATGGCCCTTCTCCTCCTCAGTTAGATGAGCTTAGAGTTGGGAGAGGCGCAGATGCAAGAGGTTTACCTAGCAATGAGGTGGAGGAGGAGGTAGCCAGTGAACTAAGGGAGATACTGCTGGTCAGAAGGAGCTTTGGCATTGTACAAGAGCATTCAACCCACGAGGGTTTATAAAAGGTCATACAGCATGACCATTATTGTTTTGTTCCTTATTTTATGCATTCCTTCTATTAAACCCTTCCTTTACATGTTATTTTGTTAATAAATACCCATTCTAACTCATACTGGTGTCTTTACAGGGTAATTTCCATAGTGCCGAAATCTTGTCACAATGAATACTTTCTTCCAAAGTAAGCACCAAAAATAATTATTAAAGGAAAACCTTTTTTTGGTATAAAAACAAATGGATTCATGACCCTTTCTTACCCCAACATCACATTTACCATTCATGATCTTTCAGTTGATCAAAATAATGGGATAATGGTTACTACAGAGAAGTTTAAAATCCGAGAACGAATCAAAAGGCAGACTTTTGAATACAATTACTTGCTGACTATTCAGAACTTTGACGAAGCAACGTCATCACTCTTGCAATATATGGACAGAAAACACTACTATATATATATATATATATATATATATATATATATATATATATATATATATATATATATATATATATATATATATATATATATATATATATATATATATATATATATTATATATATATATAAATTAATCAAGAGAGAATTCTGGGGAGTAAGAAGATGGCTAAATTAAATAAGTAACCGGCTGAAATAAATATTCTTACAAATCTCAGACCTGAAAGGAAAAAAAATACTTTCTATGCAATTCTTGGTACATTTTTTCCCTCTACAACAATACAATCATTCTCATGTCACTGAATGTTTCTTCCAAGGCCTTTATAAATACTCTTCAAAATGTTATTGCTTCTGCTCCAAGTATAGGGGCGTATATTGAAAATAATACAGAATACTGGTAAATATATTACATGTACTGTAAATATAACAACATTTTTAAAAATGCAACACAAGGTGAAAGGAAGGAAAAAGGCATTGTACCAATATTATATGTTAACAAAGGTAATATTTATTTTAATGCAGCTTGAAGTCACATTGAGATAACTCCTACTTAGTAGTACAAACTCCAAATGTCAAGGGTTTGTTAATATCCCCATACCTTGCTGTATGCTCCTCTTTCAGGGAACTACAACAAGAGCTCTGGCTTTAGTAGAACAAGGTTCTGCATTCTGCAAGCCCGTTTTCTCTACCAAATTCTAATCTGTACAGACCTGTTTTGTTTAAGCCCACTGCCCAAAGGCAATGAAGTCTCACCTCCACTTGTCACAAAATAACTTTTAATATCTTCTTCGGGATGCACTCAGGTGATATTTGAATCCTGGTACCAATTATGAGTTGTGGCGTTGCTGTTTGAGTTAGTTAAAGAAGAGGATAGTGACATATTGTCTTTTATACACTGCTGTTCATTTTGTTTTGTATTTTACCTAGAAATACATATCTAAAACTATACTCTGTTTAATCGTCTTTGATACACACTCTATTGTCACCTCTTCAGCCACAAATAACTGCCTGCCTCTATATGGAGACTATGTCCTTAGTGCTGCTTTGCAACATAGTTTCTCTCACATGCTTGTGATTCACATTGACATCCATATTGACAGAAAAGGCTGGCTGATTCGAGTTACTTAATTAACCTGACCTCAGTTGGAATAAATTAAAAATATACAATGATGAAAAATAAAGTCCTGATTTAATACCACTCACCACTATAATAAACAGGCTGTTGACTAATTTTAGTGATTATTGTTTATGTTGTATTTTTGTTGTGTCTGGCATTTTGAATTTGCAAATTGTATTACGTGTTTGCACGGCCTCTTATTTAGTGTTGTTTACCTTTACTGATAGCAAGCAAAAGCAGAATTCTCAAGTGTGTATGATGCAAAATGAATAAATCAAACACTAGAATATTTTACTCACTATTACATGCAGTTACTTATTGTTGCATGTATGTTACACTGAGAAATCTATTCATTCTGCTTGCATTTGCCATTAATCATTACCTTTTTACTTAATGTTACTTCCTCTGAAGACAAGCTTGAGGAAGTGTTATGAAAATATAGTTGACTCAAACAAGTTTTATAGATTGCTCTTTGTCTGACTCCTCAAAAAAGTTAGTTTGCTAAATGTAAGTGTTCTAAGACTGCAAAACTCCAGAAAACTTAGGTCTAAAGATCACTAAGGCAAGCAAAATGCCTTCATATCACAAGGGTCCCAATCCTAGGAGGGTAATACAGTCTGATATGCAAATAGAAATAAAAGTACACAACAACAGTGTGAGCATCAATACCTGTGGAAATGAAGATACGAAATAACATCAATGCACTAACTTTAAAATAACAATTAGTAAAATAATTCCATTTTCCTGTAAGTTGAGATCAAATAAAAATAAAGTTCCATTAATAAGTGCTTAATAAGAAATATTGCATAAGGTGCATAAAAATAAACAAATAAGTGGATAGAGGTTTATACCAAATAATGTTGGAAATTCAGCTATGGAAATTGTTCTAAAACTACCAGGATTAGACCCTCATCTGTAAACATTACACAATAATATACCATGTAGTGCAGAGTACAGATACCCCCAGATATTTAGACACTCTCAAAACAATTAATTTTATGTGGATTTGTAGATAATTTTCGGGTTTGGAAAAAAACATAATACTTGTTTGTAGGGTTACAGCTATGGCTCCATCTATGTCACCTGAAGATCACTTCTCCCACCACTGAAAACATCCCTTTTTATGAAAACCTTTCAACAACTGTCTTTGCAGGAGTCAAGGTTTATCATTTATCAATACAATTCTGTATACTGATTTATCAATTTTTTGATGATACTCCTCCCAGCAGTGATTACTAATGCCAGATAGTCATTGGCCAGAGGCAGGCAGCTTTAGAAAATTTATGCGGAACACAAAATATTCCCTTATTCTTACAACTTACATTATTTGATTATCTGTAGTACTAGGATGTAGTACCGTGTTAGCCATTATGAATGTAGAGAAAAGCCAAGCAAAATGACACTTTTTATTGGCTAACTAAAAAGATTACAATATGCAAGCTTTCGAGGCAACTCAGGCCCCTTCTTCAGGCAAGATGTAATCAGGCAGCTTACATCTTGCCTGAAGAAGGGGCCCAAGTTGCCTCGATAGCTTTCTTATTTGTATATGCAAGTGCTTTGAGCATGGTAAAGGTGTTATACACTGCTCAAAAAATTAAGATAACACTTAATCATCACAGTCTAACACCAAGTCAATTATGCTTCATTGGTATCAATCTATCCAGTTAGGAAGCATAAGTGACTGTGAATCAGCTTCACCTGATTTGGTGCAAATGAAAGTGACAACAGGTGCAGTGCAGAGGCAACAGCAAGACAACCCTGATAAAGTGGATAAAATGGTTTTGCACGTGGTGGCCACAGATGATTGTTCTCTCCTTATCCTTCTTGACTGTATCTTCTCTAGTTTTGCATTTTGCTAGTATCTTTGTCACTACTGGTAGCATAAGACAGTACCTGCAGCTGATTCAGGTTGCACGGGTAGTCCAGCTCCTCCAGGATGGCACATCCATACATGCTGTCACAAGAAGGTTTGCTGTGTCTTTCAGCACAGTCTCAAGAGCATGAAGGAAATAACAGGAGACCAGCCGTTACACGAGGACTGCTGGACAGGGCCATCAACCCAGTAGCAGGACCGGTACCTGCCCCTTTGTGTGAGGAGGAGCACTGACAGGGCCCTACAAAATGACCTCTGTCTGGCTACTGGTGTGAATGTTTCTGACAAAACTGTCAGAACCAGACTCCAAGAGGGTGGTATGGGGGACCGACATCCTCTACTGGGACCTGTGCTCATAGCCCATCACTGTTCAGCTCTAAGTGGCATTCATGACAGAATACTGTAATTGGCAGCTTCGCCACTGGTGCTCTGTCCTCTTCACATATGAGAGCAGGTTCACACTGAGCATATGTGACAGACATGAAAGAGTCAAGAGACACTGTTAGGTGAATGTTATACAGCATGCAACATCATCCAGCATTACCAGTTAGGTGGTGGGTCAGTGATGGTCAGTCGCACATAACTCCACGTGGTATGTTACAGTACCCTGACTGCTGTTAGGCACCGGGATGAAATCCTCTGAGCCATCGTCAGACCTTACACTGGTGCAGTGGGCTGTAGGTTGTTCCTGGTGCAGGACAATGTTCAGCCTCTTGTGGCAAGAGTGTGTAGGCAGTCCTGGATGACTAAGGCATTGATGCCATTGACTGGCCTGAACGTTCCCCATCCTCATTACTTATGCATCCCTGCATCCAAGGGCGCCAAGTAACTTCATAGACTGTCCAGGAGCTCACTGAGGCTCTGATCCAAGTCTGAGAGGAGGTCCCTGAGGACACAATCCGTTGTCTCATCAGGAGCATACACAGGCACATAGGGTCCATACACACTATGAGCCACATTATGAGTTGCCATACTGAAATTCACTTTGGATCAGCCAGAGATTTACATTTTTGACTTAGATTTTTGGTGTGATGTGGAACCATCAATGGGTTGGTGATTTTGGTTTCCATTAACTTTGTTACATCATTTTGTTCTCAACAAATTACACACTATTACTCGTTAAACATTTTCCACTTGAATATTTCGTTCATCGAGATCCAATGTGCGATTTAAGTGATCCCTTCATTTTTTTGAACAGTGAATAAATAAAATGCATTATAATAAGAATTATTATGTCAGAATTTTATTGTATGTACTACTCCAGGAATTTCATGATTGTGGGAAAACACTTCTACTTTTGGCATACATACAGTCAAAGTAAAAAGTATGTGAACCCTTTGGAATTATCTGGTTTATTGCATGAATTGGTCATAAAAAGCGATCTGCTCTTCATCAAAGTCACAGGTACTGATATACACAATGAGCTTAAGCCAATGACACACAAAAAATTCTACTCTTTCATGTCTTTATTTTACAAACTCATTCAAGGTTCACAGTGGTAGTGGAAAAAGTAATTGAACCTTGGGATTTAATAACTGGTTGACCCTCCTTTGGCAGCAATGACCTCAACCAGGCGCTTCCTGTAACTGCAGATCAGACCTGCACACCATGCGGGGGGAATTTTAGCCCATTCCTCTCTGCAGAACTGCCTTAACTCTTCCATATTCTTTGGTTGTCTTCTGTGTATGGCTCTCTTCAAGTCATTTCACAGCATCTCAATAGGATTGAGATCTGGGCTCTGACTAGGTCATTCCAAAAGGCAGAGTTTGTTCTTCTGAAGCCATTGTGCTGTGGATTTGATGCGATGTTTGGGGTCATTGTCCTATTTCATCACTCAGCATCTTTTGAGCTTAAGTTGACAGACAGACACCCTCACATTATCCTGGAGAATTTGTTGATAAACTTGTGAATTCATTTTCCCCTGAATGATGGCAAGCAGTCCAGGCCCTGATGCAACAAAGCAGACCCAAATCATGATGTTCCCTCCACCATTCTTTACTGTAGGGATGAAGTTTTGATGTTAATATGTAGTGCCCTTTTTATGCCAAATTAAGTTCTGTTTGTTCCTCCCAAATAGTTCAATTTTGGTTTCATCACTCCACAATACATTTTTCCAGCACCGTTGTGGAGTTTCCAAGTGCTCTTTCGCAAACTTCAGGCGTTCAGCAATTTTTTAATTTTTTTTTAATAACAGTGGGTTCCTTCTTGGTGTCCTGCCATGGACTTGTTTCTTTTTCAATGTTTTGCGTATAGTTGACTCACGAACAGAGATATTAGCCAGTTCTAATGACTTCAAGTCCTTTGTTGTCACTCTAGGGTTCTTCTTTACCTCATTGCTGACTTTGCATTGTGCTCTTGGGGTCATCTTGGCAAGGCGCCCAGTGCTAGGCAGAGTAGCCACAATACCAAATTGTCTCCATTTATAGATAACTTACCTAACAGTAGACTGATGTATATCTAAAATCTTTGAGATGACTTTGTAACTCTTTCCAGCTTTATGTAGATTAACATTTCTCGATCGTAGCTCTTCAGAGAGCTCTTTTGTGCAAGCCATGATTCCCATTTGGATATGCTTCTCAAACTTTCTAGTGGTTTTTTTTATCAATCAATCTAAGTAATTCTAGGTCACACCTCTGAACTTGTTTCATTAAATGGTCTCGAGGTGTGCTAAGTTCTGACTGCAATGAGCTTTTTAAAAAGTCATTAGCTTACTTTTACTTACTTTTTCCAACCTTCAGTTTCACAGTTTGAATGATTTATTCAATATGGTCAAAAATTCTCTGAAAATCTGTGTATCTTTAGTTATAGGAGACTGTGTTTGTTCATTTTTGTGACTGACGTGAAGATACGACCATGTCTGACATGGGAATTAAGACATAAATATAGAAAATTCCTAGAGGTTCACATACTTTTTACTTTGACTGCAATTTTACTGCGTAGCAGGGTTTTTTGTTTCTACACTTTCTCTGCATTAAGGTTTTAACAGATTAGAATCCTGTAGCTCTACATTCATGTTATTATCAGTACTGATTACTTTTGTTACTGCTTTTGAATGGTGTGAGTTAAAGTAATAGATTGACGGATCTTTTTCTTACAGTGATCATCCTTAGAACATGACTTCCTGTTTCATTAGAAGCAGCAACCCTTACAATCAATGTAAGAACATTAAGCAGACAACTCACCTGGAGTATGCAAGACGGTTCAACAGCAAGTAAGCGATGATACACAGAACAATAAAAATATCTGCTGTTAAAAAATATGCCAACGCACTGTCAGTGATGTCATTGCCAGCAGCCAGATCTATTATAGATGCCACAGCGCTAAGCGTACCGCCCATGGCCTGACCTAAAAAAGGAGAAAATATAAATACAAAAAATTAAGAACAATAATCAATACACTAAGAAACAGCAATGAACAGAGCTCAAGCTTTCATGAAACTCTAGTGCACATTCACGGTTTGTTTGGGTTTATCTCACTTTGCTGAAAATTTCCTAACTTCCCAGGCACAATTTTTAAAGTTCTGTTTATTCAGATGTATGCATACAATGTGAACAAAAGTATACATAAAAAATGTGTGTCAATTTATACAATCTGTAGGAACTTTACAAGATCAGGTAAATCTACAGTAGACTAAACACTGAATTTTGAAAACTGTATAGACCAGGGATGTCAAACTCCAGGTCTGGAGGGCCGCATTGGCTGCAGGTTTTCATTCTAAACATCTTCTTCATTAGTGACCAATATTCACTGCTAATTAACTCCTTTTCTCTTTATTTTAATAGCCCTATTTTTAAGGATTCAGTCCTCTGAATTGTTTCGTTTCTTCATAAAATGGCAGCTAAACAGAAATGAGACCTGAAACTAGCAAACAGATGAGCAGCTAAACTGGGATTTCAAACTCCAACCAATATATTAATGAGAAGCTGATTCTTGCTGTTAATTAAGTTCGTTACTTAATTCCGTGGCCTGTTGCTGCTCTCATTCTGCCACAGCAGACATTTCCAAAACTGTTGATTTTCTGTTCGTCAAAATGTTTTGGTGACCTGAGAGATCAACCTTAATGAGACCTTCACCTTTCTATATTTTCAGATATTGTGTGACAGGCACAGGTGAGCTGGTCATGTGGTGGATCATTTTGTGTCTCATTATTGTTTGGCTGCTAATCAAACAAAGAGACAACTAAGGGGCCCTAGTCAAGTTAATTAAAACTGAAGCAAAAGAAGTTAATTAGCAGCAAAAAAAGTCACTAATAAAGAAGATAGTTAGAATGAAAACCTGCAGCCACTGCGGCCCTCCAGGCCTGGAGTTCGACACCCGTGGTATAGACAGATAGACAGAAGGACATACAGAAAGACAGATAGCACTTTATTTGATCCATAATCTTTAAATGAATCATTCTTTCTTCCCCTATAATCTATTTCAGTTCTAAGAAGAGTAGTACTTACTGTATACAAAAAGCACTAGGTTCAAGATGACATCAGTAATAATGAGACACGATGCAGATTATTTGTGTCTCAATTAAACTACTGATTGTTTTCCTAGCTAAAAATAAGGTTAACCAAAAACAAAAACATGCATAATAATTTTTGACAAGTTAATTAAATATAAAGGTTAGTATTTGAAAGTATTTCAGGTAATGAGAAAAGAACTAAACTATTTCTTGAAACATAATATTTTGAGCAATTCCGGGTGGCCACCAAGCCCAAATTTATTCTCCATTGATATTTTCATAACATGCATTTTTGGCCACTAACTATATAAACCTGAAAATATTATCCACATCATGTTACAACTATTACTTGACATACACCTGCATTCTTCCCATAATTCTTTTAAAATATGAACTCAAATCCACTTTTATGTTATGTCAGGAAGTCAACTTAGCATGGAATTATACCTTAGCAAATTGCACAAAAACATTTTTTAAGTATTGCTAATGCAACTACTGTTTTCTAAATTAGTTCTTGTTTTAATAGTTATTGCCACAAAAGGCATTTCTGCTAATGAGACCTTTAAAAGGCTAGGGTCACACAGATCTACTAACGTAAGGCTAATTATATTGTCTGTAAAGATGAGAGATGTTTTTGTTTTCCTTAAGGACAAATAGTCAGCTTTCAATAACCTTCACATTAGCTTTGGTGCTACTACACAACAAGAGCTGTGCACTTCACTAACATGATAAGACACATCACAGATGTTTTCTCCTCTCAGAATCCTGCTGCTCGTTTAGAAAATGTGTGCATTGTTGGACTGCAATAGCAGTCGCATGGGTATGATGATTCCCTCCCTGGCTGAGTTGAGTGAGCATATTGGAGCTTATTTAATAATGATAAACAAGCTGGAAAATGTTGATATATCTTGCAAAACAAAATTGTTGAGGAAAACATCATCAACAAAAATAGCACAAATATTGTCAGTTATAGTGTGAAATTTTATTGCAGTTCTTTTTAGAGATGGAAACAGATGCAGTCACTCATGGAACTGGTCTGGGGGGGATACAAAAGATCAGGCCTGCTGAAATGCAATGTGTGCTCAATCGTTTAGTTTACATTCATTATCTTCTGTTTCATAGACTAAATTTCTACAGTGGAAAAGTTTCTAAAGTGTTTAAAACATGCCTAAAAGCTGCAAAATAATAAAAGCAAGTCATTTTAATACATTAACAGTACACCAGTTAGTCACAACATAAAAATCACTGACAGGTGAAGTGAATAAAATTGATTATCTTGTTAACTTGGCACATGTCAAGGAGTAGAATATAAAGTATATTAGGCTGCAAGTAAACAGTCAGTTCTTGAAAGTGATGTGTTGGAAGCAGGAAAAATGAGCAAGAGTAAGGATCTGAGAGCCAAATTGTGGCAGGTGGATGACTGGGTTAAAACATCTTCAAAAATGCAGGTCTTGTTGGTTGTTTCCAGTATGCAATGGTTAGTGTCTACCAAAAGTGGTACAAGGAAGGACAACTGGTGAACAGGGTCATGAGTGCCCAAGTCTTATTGATGCACATGGAGATTGAAGGTTTGTCCTTGTGGTCCGATCTTGCAGATCACAAATTGCTGAAAAACTTAAAGCTGACTGTGAGAGAGAAGTGCCAGAACACAGTGCATTGCAGCTTGTTGCACGTGGGGCTGCATAGCCACAGATCAGACAGAGTGCCCATGCCGACTCCATGTACCACATACTTAAAGATTGTTGCAGACTATGTACACCTGTTTGTGGCAAAGTTATTCCCTGATGCCAGTGATCTCTTTCAGCAGAAAAACTTGCCCTTGTATGCTGCAAAAATTGATCATGAATAGTTTGAGGAACATGAAAAAGATTTCAAGGTGTTAACTTAGCCTCCAAATTTCCCAGATCTCAACCTAATCATGCACCTGTAGGATGGGCTGGAAAAACTAGTGCAATCCATTGAGGTCCAAACTTGTACCTTACAGGACTTAAAGAATCTGCTGCTCATGTCTTGGTGCCAGATGCCACTGAACATCTTCAGAGGTCTTATGGAATCCATGCCTTGACTGTTTAGAGCTGTTTTATTTTTTTGGTAAAGAGCGATCTACACAATATTAAGCAGGTGATTTTAATGTTGTGGCTGATTGGTGTATACTGAATATGCTAAAAAATAATGTATAGTGTATTTTTGCTGTTCTGGCAGCAATTTTACATACAGGTTTACATACAGTACACAATCTGTAAAAGTGTAAACAATGTTTATTTTATGAAGAATTCCATAGCTTGGAGACTACGTGAACCTACGTTTAATAATCTAATTTAGATATATAACTAGATACTTTGAAATTATTTTTAAATACAAAAAGATTAAGAGAGGAGCTTTAAGCCTAAGCTCTAGCACCTATTCCACCTCAATCACATCACACTTCCAATTAAAAACTTCCTTTTTCTACAGCCTCCTTGTCAAATTGCATGTTGATACTATAAGTCAAATTTATACACCTGAATCAAACCTAGTAGCATAATAAACATTGTCCTCTGACAAATAAATTTACAGTGAAATGGGGTGTAGAACTCTTCCTCACCAGTCCTCCTCATTTTACACAATCCAATGAGAGAAATTATGAGAACTTACACATAATAAGTGTTTCTGCACCTTTACAACACATAGTCAAACAAATAAAGTAGATAGGAAGCATACTTTATTGAGACTGTGTAGTGTGTAGTATGACTACACTAAGAAAAGAAGGGTCAGAAGATACAAGACAGAATATGGTGAGTACAATGAGCAATGTTTATCATATATAATAGTTGTGAATGTCAGTAAGCACTTTCTGCTTTAAACCACCATAAAGCACAGAGGTTGTTGCTTGAGGCTGGGGCTGCTTTTTCAGCTTGCAGGCGTATGTTAGGCTGGTGGTGCACAGAGCTATTGCTTACCAGTTTTCACCAGCAGCTATAGGGGTTGCAGTTCTCCAACTGTAACCTTCCAAGAGACAGTTGTAATCTTTTGTACAACTGTATTTTTCTTTGATAGAGCAATTTGTATTTACACTCTTATGTTCTAGTGACCTAATGTGACCATATTCAAAACATGTGCTTGCTTTTCTAGCTAATGGTGTTGCTACTGCATTAAATGCATTTTAGGTGCATGCAAGAGGGCCCCTCCCTAAGCTGGACAGAATATAAGGAGCTTTGGCCGAAGGAGTCATTTCTGTCCTTAATTAAAATTATGCGCAAGGTGTAAATAAGAATCTGTGTTAGTGTCTTCTTTAAAAGGAGCTTCAGAATAATATAAATTATGGGACTGCACATTTTCATTCCCATAGTAAATAAATAAGAGACTATTATTTGAACGAATAGCCTTTACTTATACAGGTCACTTCTTATCATTTGCTGTAATTGAAGGTGAGTGTAAATGTTTAGTCTAACATTTAACATACTTTGCATAGATCCTATCGAGTTTAATAAAGTAATTCCCAGACCATTGCTCAAATTCCTTTTTAATTTATTCCCTTTAACATAAATTGAAATTAGGCCAAAGGGCTAAAAAACAAACTGAAACAGGCAGAATGAGTGCTTGTTACAGAAATGGAGTGAGAAGAAGGGTAGAGAGACAGAGTATAGAGCAAGAGGCCATCCTAACAGAAAGCAACAGAATTAATTTTATATATTTAAAATCCTACTTCACAACATTTATGTCATGGTAACAGAAATTCCATAGCCACAATGCGGTCCACGTCACAATCCAGTGCTCAGTAGAACAGGCAAAAATACGCTAAAACGAAATCTCTGGAAAAAAACGAAATTCTGTGGAAATTGGAAGATGGCGCCGACTGGTGTGGCTGGCCGTCTGCTCGTCTCTCTAGTCTATGTTTTAACTTTGTTTTTATGTTTTATTTCATCCCAACGATCACTGTCCTATGATCGGGAGTCTTTACTAAACATATTTTCTGGCCTACTTTCCTCTCAATTTTCAGCTTCTGATTGGATTTTTTGTGAACCTCCACCTTTGTTTTATTCATCTCCTAACTTCTTCACCTGGACGCCGGTGTTCACCTGTATCAGTGAGTTGAATGCCCCTCGGAGACGCAAACGCACCCACCGCCGTCGTGGGAAAAGAGCCAGAATTGCTGTTAAACAATGCCGACTCAAGTCCCAGATCTTTGTTTCCCGATGCCTGCGAGTTGTCTATGACCCATCTTCTCCTGCTCAGGAATCCATCACTGATTTATGGGTGCTGGACACTGGATTTAATTTCTCCATTTCAAGACAGCACCACTTTTCCTCGTTGTGCTATCGGGCAGTAAACGCTGATAATCTTCGCACACTCACCCGTGCTCATCCTGCAACGAGCTCTTCTACTTCTATCAAGGCTGCTCTCCTGAACGTGAGATCAGTGTCTAATAAAACTTTTATTCTGCAAGACTTTATTACATCAAATAATCTGGATTTCTTCTTTATCACCAAGACTTGGATTTTAAATGGTGACGCTTCATGTTTTACTGACTTAGTTCCATCAGGTTATTCATTTTTAAACTCTCCTCGTTTGACTCATCATGTGGGTGGGGGGCATTTGCATTGCCACTGTTTTTAAAAGTATGTTCTTGTCTTGGAGCCTTACAAGGGGTCCATTTAGCAGCTTTGACCTTCAACTTTTCGAAGTATGCAGCTCCCCTTCTTTGTTGTTTGCCGTGGTTTATAGACCTCCTGTAATTAATGACACTTTCATTTATGAATTCTCTGATCTCCTGGCTGATATCACCCTCTCCCATGACAAAATATTTATTGTTGGTGATTTCAACATTCACATTTGTTGTCAATCGAAACCTTTGGCCAAAGACTTTTTATCACTAGTGGACTCATTTGATTTTATACAGCATATTAATACGTCAACTCACTCTCTCGGTCACACCCTTGATCTCGTTCTTAATTGTATTGATTTATGTGATGTTTCTTTCACTGACCACTTTTCTGTAATGATGGATCTGCATATTACTGTTGATCTCCTGACTAATAGCCGTCCACCACGCTGCTCGCGCTTTTTAAATTCTTCCATTATATCTGATTTTAAAACCATTTTCTCTAGTCTTTATATGCATGACCAAAATAATGATATCGATGATTCTGTCGTAAAATTTAATTCCTCCTGTAAAACGGTTTTAGACACAATTGCTCCACCCAAGATACGCAGTAATAAGGTAAGACCTGCTCCCTGGCTAAATGAAACTATGCGATCACTGCGTCGCGCCTGTAGAACTGCTGAACGGCGTTGGAAAAAAGATGGACTGACTATCTCTAAACAGATTTTCAGTACTTCTCATTTCAATTTCCAGGCTGAAGTTAAGAAATCGAAACATGACTTCTTTGCCGATTTAGTATCCATTCAGTATCCATTTAGTAGCCATTCACCCTCATTCTATGATGGGATTAAATAGAACTGTTCATTCATGTGAGCAGTTTCTAGCATTCTTTACCAGCAAAATTGATACTATGATTGTTCAAACTGGCTACGAACTTCCTACTGTTAATCATGACATTGTTCTAGATTCCTTTGATCAAGTTTCACTTTCATCGCTAAAAAGAACTATTGACACCCTTAAGCCAGCTTCCAGCCCCCTCAATATTGTACCACCATGTCTCTTAGTGGAAGCCTTTGATGTGCTGGGCCCATCTTTACTAGCGATTATAAATGATTCTATTAGTTCAGTGGTTGTGCCCTCATTTTTTAAACATGCTGCAGTCCGTCCCCACCTAAAAAAGGCAGGATTAGATCCTGGAGATCTAACCAACTTTCGTCCAATTTCCCAGCTGCCATTTCTTGCTAAAATTCTAGAAAAATTTATAATGAATTGGTCAATCACCTTAACTCCAATAATTTATTTGAGATCTACCAATCTGGTTTTAGACATTATCATGGTGTTGAAACGGCACTCCTGAAAGTGTTCAACGACATCTCTCTTATTACTGACTCAGGTGATGCGGCAGTCCTTGTCCTCCTTGACCTGTCCGCTGCCTTTGACACCACTGACCATGAAATATTGCTGATGCAGCTCGAACATCTTGTTGGGCTTAAAGTGGCTGCTCTTAACTGGTTCAGGTCATATCTAACTGGAAGACACTTTTCAGTGACTTTAAATTCCTTTTTTTTAATCTACTGCTCCTCTCAAATACGGTGTTCCTCAGGGATCCATTTTGGGTCCTATTTTATTCTCTACATACCAATTTTTAGGAAATTTAACATTTCTTTTCACTGCTATGCTGATGATACTCAGGTTTATTTTCCTGTCTGCAACTCTGCAACAAATCAACTCCACAACTGTCTGTCTGAACTAAGATCCTGGATGTCTAATAATTTTCTTGATCTAAATCAAAATAAAACGGAGGTGCTTATAGTGGGTCCACCAGCTAAAGCCCAAATTGGTCTTGGACTTCTCGGCTCTTTCTCTGTCTTTTGCAAACCTCAAGTCCGCAAACTTGGTGTTACCTTTGACAGTAACCTCTCTTTTGAGAAACAAGTAAATTCTGTAGTCAAGAGTTGCTTTTTCCAACTTCGTCTATTAGGTAAGATAAAGCCTTTATCTTCTAAAGATCTTGAGAAAGCTACTCATGCTTTTATTTTTTCTCTCCTCGATTATTGCAATTCGCTGTATTCTGGGATTAACAAATCTCTGATACACAGGTTACAGCTGTTCCAAAATGCTGCCGCTCACTTTCTGGTTGGGGCAAGGAAGTATGACTCTGTTTCTCCTATTTTAGCTTCTTTACACTGGCTGCCTGTCAGTTTGATTTTAAAATCTTGCTGCTAGTTTTTAAATCTTTACATGGGCTTGCTCCTGCCTATTTATCTGAACTGTTTGTTTTACACCAGCCATCCAGAGTGCTTAGATCTTCTGGTCAGTTGTCTCTTGTTGTCGCTCGTACCAAGTGTAAAACCAAGGGGGACAGGGCCTTTGCAGCTGCTGCCCCTCGTCTATGGAACTTTTTACCTCATCATATTAAGGAGTCGTCTACAACTGAACTGTTTAAAACAAGATTAAAAACTCACTTCTTTTCATTTGTATTCAGTGACCTTCAGTAATACTGATGTTTTCCTCTTTGTGATTATATAACATTATTTCTATTTATTATCTATCTTATTTTATGTTCATATATTTTATTACTATTTATGTTTTATTGTTTATTGCTATTGTTTTTTTTTCTTTTATTCTATTATTGTAAAGCACTTTGGCCGCAGCATTACTATGTTGTTTTAAATGTGCTATATAAATAAATTGACATTGACATTTGTCAATTTTGAGCCACTGTAATTTGATATTAACTTCAGAATCGTTATACTTTACACAAACTGTCTATCGGATATCTTGGATTTTAAAATTCCCATTTCAGGTAGTCTTGTTTTTCTGTTGCTAATGGAACATGCCTTCATTTCATAAAGAAATAGCACAATTAGAATTTATGCTGTACTTTCACTGAGCTAATCTTTTGCTTTTTTTTCCCCAGAAAGAACTGCTACTTCCTCCTCCTTGCCATTTCTTGCTTCATTCACTAAAACCAAATTTGATCCATGCAGATGTACTGAGATGTCAGAAGAGGAGAATCAGTGGAAGTTTTAATTTTCTTTCTTGAAAATGAAGCCTGTAATAATTCAAATGTATTTAAACTACACATAAAGCTATATGTCTTTTGAAAGAAAATGTATTTTAGTATAATTTAAAGACCATCATGTTTTAAAAGTTATGAAACTGATTTAATGTTTTTTTTTACAATATGCAGTACATTTAATTTACACAGAAAGCTTATAAAGCAAATGTATGGAAACCTGAATCTTACTACTCACTCTTGAACAGTACTGAAATTTAGTGTTGATACACCAGGAATACACTTATCATTTTTGCACTGTGAGAGCCAGCAGCATTTCTCCGCCTACATATAAAAGCATCTTCTCCACCAAGGAAAAAAACATCAGAAGGTATTGTATTAAAATCATTTCTTTTTATAATAAACTTTATCTGTAGACATTTTAAAATTATAGAATTTGTTTATCACCACTGGCTGGTTTAGTCACTTGCTTAGGGCCATTCATGAATTAGATGTAGGGGGTTCGTGTCATGTAAACATGCAGTCCTCTGGTGTAAAGTCCAGCACATTAGAAACAGGGCTACACCACCTGTATAAACACAAGGAATGCTCAGGGAATAGCAATCCCACATTAATATATGGGAAAATAAGACAAGATAATGTCAGTGCTTAAAGCCTTCTGGGAAAGAAATAATGAGCAACTACATACATGCATCTGAGGAGATGCTGATTAAAATAATTAAGAACGATAAACAAATTTCTGCATGGTACAAAACAATTACTAATGAGCAAGAATGTTTAGAAATCTAAGATTGACAGGCTGCCAAAGGATTTTCAGTTAGTACAAGTGCAGAAAATAATGATAGTCTTGTAACTGCAACTTTACTAAATCTAAACTGGCCGATTTGTATACATCAATATTCTGAACCTGCTTATTTCATGTGAATCCACAGACTATACCAACCACAGTGGATCTAAAGAAAGAACCAACCCTGGGGGCAGAGTGAACCCAAGAATACCTCCACACCTACTCCTATTCGGTTAGTTTAGATTTACCTAACACACATTTTTGGGATGTGTGTGGAAAACTAAAGTACTAAGCAGAATACCCTCACAGAAACGGAGTAAACTGTGAACAGTCAGAAACAAGGCCAGCATATAAGCGTTTAATTCTTTAAACGGTTGTATGGTGCACTCGTAGATATGTGCAAGTGGTTAGTTACCTCAGTTGTAAGCAGTTTGATCATTTGCATTGTATTTCTATATTAAAAACAAAAAAAAACAAAGCAAACACATACATTAATTAACGACGAGAGAGTCCAAAATTCCATTGCAATATAATTGCACTCAAAATCATGATATCACTACAATGTTACTAACAGCTAAGCTTTAAAACTTTGGACACAATGACCATTGTTCAATCAAACCATAAAATGTAATGTTTTACACTACAGTTATTTAACATTAAAAACTTTGAGGTATTAAATTAAAATACAATATTTTGTGCTTGTGGTTAATAAACAACGGAGTGCAAAGAGCTTGAAAACTATCATTTACTTTAGACACCAAAATGAATAAAATGATAATGAGAACCCTAATTCTCCATACATCTCTATATGGTTTTGCCAGTTAATACAGTTTACTCTCAGATCCTAAGATATCCGAGGTTAGTTAAAGTAACATGTATGAGCTAGTATAGGTGAATATGTGGGTGTGCTTGATGATAGATTAATAGATGATGTTGGGATATATTCTAGCTTTCTGTAACCATGTAATAGAGAAAGGATCAAATGGATGGATGAGAATTGTGGCAGTCTCTGGATCTGACATTCTTTAAGAGTATCTTGAGAAAGTTTATACTGTATATCAAAATTGATGCATAGTTTATCGCAACAAAACAAAACAGAACCTCTTTTGGATCCACTTTGAGGACTGAATACACCATGACAACTGAGAAAACTCCACTTACCATTATAATAGAATTAATAGCAAAAATGTAAGACTATGGAAATTAAAGTGAAATTAAACTCAAAATGCAACCCTAAGCATAGTAACTAAAACTTCATAAAAAAAACATATAATTATTATGAGATAGTGTAATATAACATTTATCTGTGCACAAATGTGTTGGGCTAATATATATTTATCAGACTTTTATGTGGAACTTAAGTGATAAAATTAAATAAATTATATGTTGCATGGTAATAAAGAATCAAAGCACATTTTGCTATTCCTTTGTTCTTTCAAAGCAAACTAAATAAAACATATTGTGTTTAGAATGATTACTGAAGATTACTCTTCAACCTGCATCTTAAGCACTGAATCAGATGTAGTAAGCAATGGATCCAGCTACAAAGCATTCCAAAACTGCATACACATTCAACATTAATCTTGTGAACACCTTACCTGAGATTAGTGCCTGTGAAATTCGCATAGGGAATCGGCCCGTCACTCCAAATACACTTCCTGTGAATACAGTGGAGGCTCCACTAACACAGGCCACACACACTAAGGTGGCCATAAAAAATTCCTTTGTCACAGCTGAGGTATCAACCTTCACAAACACAGTTGTGATTATGAAAATAGCAAGCATTACAGACAGAGAGCTCAGTACACGGACAGTTGGGGAGATCCTAAAAGAAAAACAGACAAAGTGAGTGTTATTATATTAACAAAAATCAGAAACACTGAAAAAAAAGAATGGCACAGCAGCCTTTTTGATTCAGAAGAGAGGAAAATGTATGCTACTAAAATAAAAACTGGTGGTCTTTTACTCTCAGGATTGAAAAACAAACCCATGTTCACCTCCCTAGTTTGTCATGACCAAAACAGAAAGCAAGATCAGTCTAAGAAATAACATTTTCTGGTCAAAAAGAGGACAATGTTTTTCAAAAAAAGTTTAAAATATGACTAAATCTGCCTCAATACAAGTTAGAAACAAGTACTAACAGCAGTTAATGAAATCCACCTACTTGTTCACAAGAAGGAAGTTGAGAATCAGGCATATAACAGATGGCACAGTGGATGCAATTGAGAGGTAACCTTCAAAGTAATTCTGCAAAACAGATATTTGACAGAAAATATAATTTCACCCATCACTATACATCAGTCCTTAATAATTCTGTCAGCATGTATAATTTTCAAAATTCTACAATTGTTCACTACAATTAAAATAAGAAGCCAGAGTGGTATAAATCTTGAAGGAATGTTCTCTAAAGTTGGAGGCAGAGATTTAGTCAATTATTAATATTACAATCAAACCAAAACCCAAATAATTGTTAAAACATGCATAATGCTACATTAGATGTTAAAGTGAGGAAATACTATAATTACAGGTAGATTTACTTTGTGTAAGTTAGAGGGTGACACTAGGCTTATTCAGAAAGTATGTCAAAGCATTTTTAATAAATATGCCAGCATTTAGTCTGCAAAATAAAAAGTAGTGCAAAGTAGGTTTTTCTCCTACTATTCTAGTCTCTAGAGTGCTCTACAAGTCTAATCTCCTACATCTACAGCGATCACTCTAAAAGGGTAGTCATGGTGAAAAGTCCCCAAAGCAATAAGCACTAAAATTAATGTAGAGTACAATTCTGACACCAATTCCCAGAGTGCTACAATGGCCCTCCATTGCTTGTAATTTTAAAAGAAATTTATTTAACCCACTACTTCAAGACAGGAAAAAAAACACTAATTGTAAGCAGATAAAAAAGAGCCCCCCAACACACCATGTTGAAAAAAAAAACCAACATTCTCACAATCACTCTCCAACCCAAGCTTATTTTTGAATGTTTTCCGTTTTATTGAGATTACTAGTTGCACTCAACAGGTTTTCTATCAAGTATAGATTTAACAATTAAGGGTTCATTTTACAAGTATTGATTTTCTAAGCTCTATCTTTTGTTAGACATACAAAAGTAGAAACAACTGAAATAATGTGTGTCAGTATGATCTGAGACAACTTTAACAATATTACTCATATCTCAACATGAACTTTCAAAAGTGTTAGGGATATTTTCACAAAGAGGGGATGCTGTTGTTGCAAACCTCTTACACAGAATAAATGCAAGGAAAACAAAATATATTTGTAAAACAGATATTTAATTAATTTACACAGGGGTGGGATACATAAAAGGAAGATAACAAAATACTAATATTCAGAAGTAAAAAACCAAAACCTCCTACCTTTCCATTCCTCACTCTTAAAACACAAAAACACTTCTTTCTCTTAATGCATGTCTACATCAAATTAAGCATGGTTAACAAAATCTCAATCTCCGTACATACGTAATGCCATACCTGCTTAACATTAGTTCAGTTCTCTAGCCATAGGACTGTCATTAATATTTAAAGGAATCTATAAATTACTGAATGAATCCTCACCTTTCATAGAACAATTCTGTAGGTACATTACATTCCGACTTTACACATCACCACATAACCTTCCCAAACCAACCTAATGCAAATCGTGGGGAACCCACTACCCTGGTAGCAGAAAGTACAAACCAGGAGCCAAAACTGGACAAGGCCAACCCATGCACATAAACAAATTTTCACTTCATTCCCAATCACAAAGTCTAGATAAAAATAATAATGAACTCTGGTAGGCTGACACTTATTTTTCAGAGTGAGCCAGTAGCATTGTTTTAACCTTTTCTGATTTCAAATCTCATCTCTTGCTTGTTAAATGACACTATTTACTACATTTTACTTGTGTCTGTTATTGATAATAAAAGTGTAAGCACAAATAACAAACAGACAGACAGACATTCATATATAATATGCTACCGTGGTTGTTCATTTGTCTGTCCAGAATTTTAAATCACCTGCACCTCGCAACCCGTTTGAACTATTGACCTGAAATTTGGTACACATATACTACATGACGTCTACTATCTGCTTTTGGGGTGAAGATTGACCTTTAAGGTTATTCCTCTTTTTATTTTATTGTAGAATCACCTCTCGACAGCAGCCAGCAGAGCGGATGTGCAGCGCATGCGCACGGGCGCCGTTCACATTCCCTAGTACCTTCGCCATCACTTCCCCTACCTATTCATATCTTAAATCGTTCTTGAGGCAGATTGAAGACTTAAGTGAAAAATTAAAGAAAATGTACTAAGTAATTGCAACACAAACACTGACTTAATCAGTTTTAATGCGAAAAGGTGCTGACGAAAGAAGAAAGGAAGCGGGCCTCTAGGGTGGAGAAAAGAACAGCTGCTCAGGAAGCAGAGAGCGCATCAACCTCTGAGCAAACGAATGCTAAATGTTCAGAGAAAGAGTATGAGAACTAGGAATGCTCAAGTCAACTTTATTCACTGCACGTTATTGTGCAGTACGCCGTTACTGGTAAACAGGGGGTCCTCGGGTTACAACGTCTCGACATACAATGTGTCGAGTTCACAATGCTCACTCCCATAAAAACTTAAGAAAATTGAGACATGAGAAGGAACAAAAAAGGTTAGGTTTTTTTTTACAGTATGGTATACAGTACAGTATTATTTATTTCATTTTCCTTTTTCTGTGGTTTAGTTGTGTTTTTATGTTCTAGAATATGAAGAAATGTGTTAAGATAGGTTAAGTGACTTAGGCTAGGGTGTGTTTCGACTTACACCAAAATTCGGGTAACATCACTGTTGTAGGAATGGAACTGTGTTCCAGATTGAACAGACACATACAAGGTCGAATTTTGCATTTCAGGCCACCTAACCTGCATGTCTTTGGGAGGAATCCAGGGGAACCCAGAGGAAATCCATGCAGACATGGGGAAAGCATGCAATCTTTGTGCAGGGAGGACCCGAGATATGAACCCTGGTCTCCTTACCACAAGGCTAAAAAATTATTAGGAAATATTTACTTAACCATCCAGTTTCTGGACAGTGCTCTTCAGCTGAAAGTCATGGTGAGATGGAGCATTAGTTCAGTACTAAGCCCAAGGCAGGAGTCACACTTTGACTTCAACTAGTTAATACAGAGACATGAATTCAGTAAAAAAGCTAATCTTTGTGATATTCAAAGTAAATTAAGTACTATTTGAGTGAAAGTTATTTAGGTCTCAGAAACTAACACAGATGCATTGTTTTTTTTTCACAAGGTCAAAGACTGTGTGTTTCTAACATTTCCTGAGGCATGAACACAGAAATGGTAAAGTGTAAAATGCTTTATGGTAGTGGAATGTTGCCCGAAGAACACAACCAATGACAAACACACTACAGCAGCTTGAACTGTAGTAATTCTTCATTAAAATGTAGACCAGACCTGCCCTTTACAAACCTCCAAGGACTGTTAATATCAGGTTCACAAAGGTATCAGATTTTGTCTCCACTAACGTAAGGCTAAACCCCTTTTTGATTTGAAGGGATCCTGATGCAAGACTATTGAACGACAAGCTTCTGAAATCTATTGTAACTAGATCAGCTTCAGAGGCAGTTGAAGCATTTCTAGTGTAGTTATCAGGGGACATTTTCCCACACTATAAGAACAATCAATGTGCACTTCTCAATAACAAACCAAATTACTTGAAGAGCACAGCACTGAACAAAGATAAACTCCATGGAAAACACTCCAATATTTGCATTCTTGTTATATACCTACACCATTATAAAGAAAAAAGTGAGCTAAGTGTTCTTGTTGTAATATTCCTGGGTTGTTCACTAGAGGGCATACATATAACAGCATTAGATCCATTTAAAAACTGCATCATACTACAACGGTTTCCTGAGCAGCAGGTTTGTTAACTTCAAAAATCAGTCAAACCATCAATTCATTAACTACTTCTATATGTTCACATATGTCATTCACAACAGATAACATAGCACAGCTCAGTAGTCAAAGAAAGGTCTTAAAATGTTTGGACATTACACTTAAAATCAGGATGAAAGCCTTAGAATCCATTAAAATTAAATTAAATACGAAGAGACAGAGACAGTAAGGTAATGTTTAGAATAGTGATGCAAATTTTAATCACATTTGATATTTAACTATGTTGACTGATCAATAACAATTCATTGCTAGGATAAAAAACCTTGTTTGGTGACACAGAAAATAAACAAAGGTTAATATTCTAACAAATGTTTTAATTTAGCATTGCACAAGGAAAATGTTTTTATATTAAGATAAATTGTGACAGAAACTGTCTCTTTACATTATTTAAAAGAATTGCAAGTATTTAAGTTTAGAAATAGAAGCATACTGATAAACCACAACAGTCAGTCACACGTGCATCCTGCTAACTGTTATGCCAACAGTCTGAGAACTTGCTGTTATACTTCGCTAAGTTGTTTCCACTTCTTGATGGAGTTATGTTAATATGTTTAGTTTTTAAAATAAAACAAAATGCTACGGAGATCTGGTCATGCACATCGGTAAATGTCTGGTCACAATGTTTCAAGCACTACAATGCAGTCACTTTGTCTAGGAGTCCCTATGTCTACAAGGCAGTCAGTTTTGTGGCAAGGCCATCAGCTGCATGTCTCGCTTGAAAAATGTTATGTCTGTAATACCACTGATTTCAAATGTCAGCCATCTCTGTATTGGTATGTTATTTTGATAAACCACTCAGTTGTTAGTATAGTGCAAAGGTCATTTAGCCTTTTGACTGTGAATAGTTGCAATTTCAACTCTAATGTCTTCCTCTTAAATTGTTTCTCTATACAGCTAGTAACAGTGCTTGTAAATGGAATGTGTAAACCAGGTTTATGAAAACTGATAGGCTTCCCAATAATGTGGATTGGTAATATATCTTATTCTATCATTGTATGCACCCTGTGTGATTTCAACTTGTCATCAGGTTTTCTTTTTCTAGTAATGCATTTATGGGTTGCTATAGACCAGCATCTCGATTCACATGTCTGTTTTGTATGTGGTAATGCATTTTAGATGTGCCACTTCTATACTTCATTACAACTATTAAACAGATTGCAGCAAACTTCATAATCATTTCAGTCAAAATGTCCCCAAACCAAGTGATGTTTAGCACTTCCTTTTTGTTGATAGTATCAATTCTGCTTCAGAATGATCTGATATGTACCTTAAATACTGCCCTTATATGACTTTTTAAATTAACAATATTTCTCAAAGTAAATCTATACAGCAAGGCAATTAAATACCCAACACAAGTTTAAGTTCATAATATAACCAATAATATTATTTGATTCACACTTTTTTTGAAAAATGTTTAACTGTTAACACCCGTAGTTAAGATGTATTTGACAATAATAACATGTATACAAATTATGCGCAAATTTGTAAGAAACCAAAATTTTTTTTAGAACTTTTAGTCTTTCACCAAAGCATATATGAATAATTAGTAAAAAATAAAGTCATAAAATATTTGATGTTCACCTTTTAAATTCAGGGTTTAATGTACTAAATAATTACTCCTCAGAAGACAATCTGAACTTTAGATAAATAACTAAGAAGTACAGAATATGCGGACTGGAAATGGCTGTTAGTTCTTCTAATTTGCAGCTAAGTAATGTGTTCTTAATGTATTTATATTGCTTTGATTCCATTTTACAACTTCCAAAATTGCATTTTAAGGTCAGTGAATACAGGTTCAACATAAAGCCTCTAACCTCCTGGATTATATAGAAGTTTATTCCACATTCTAGAGTTTTTTTAGTTGTTAAATGTTGTAATGTCTCTATATTTCTCTTGCTTTTATAAGCTGCACTGGTGCCAACACGAAAATTAGCAATTAAAAGAAGGAACAGACAGCTTCAGCAAGTTGTAGCTAAGTGCTTAACATCTTTGTCACACGTGCCTAGCTGACCTAGATGTGTTATGAGGTAAAGTTTTGGTAAAAACAATATTCAGTTCTGCGTGAAATGAAACCGACAATGGTAGCCCCCAATTCCTCTGTCCAAAAGATCATGCTGTTTTCCACATGCCTGCCTTGAACTAAAGGCCCTTTGGTCTGATTAACAATTCCTTGAAGGAATCATAGAAGTGGTGGTGTGAATTAAATTATATCAGTAGGGTGCACTGCTGCAGCATCTTGCACATATATAAAGAGAACATGGTGACTTGTGAAAGACGGGTGTAAAGATAAGAATACATCATCAATAACACACCTTTGGTGTCACATAAATATTTGGCTTTATTTTGCTTTATGTTTTCACTAAGGTGAGTGAGGTATAACTGCTTCAAACACTAATATATATATATATATATATATATATATATATATATATATATATATATATATACGAAACCTTAAATATTACCATGCACTTCTGCACTCTTTTTACACAAAGGCTCTTTTTTATGGCATACAAGAAGAACTGATGTGATAAGATCATTCCTCCAAAACTACTCTCAAAGACCTCTCTCAGACTTTTAGGTTACATGGAGTATTTTAGGATAATTCCTGTTTTTTCCTTTCCTTGTTAATTTCATAAATGTTATGACAGGTCTTAAAAAAGATCCTACTAATCATTTTCTACTATTGAAGAATCAGCAGCAAAAAAAAAAAAAAAATATATAACCCTTTTTATAACACCTACGTACTACTGCGTGATATGAGACATGTTTGAGAGAAAGGGTTTGAGAGGATAATACTAAATGATCAATACGACAGCTGGAGACAGTACAGTTGTGTTCATAGACCACTTGGATGGTAATGTGCATCTGTGCACTGTAGGTGTTATTCAACGTATATTCCACCAACCTTTCACATAACTAACACATATTAAGACAAATTTCAGCAACATGGCCATTATTTTGCATACAACTTATATTTAGTTTATAAGAGTTGACATCTTCTTGTACATTCAGCTCAACAGGTCAGGGAGGAATGTTTCCTGTAACTGTAAAACATCAAGTTTAAAAACCGAAAAACAGTATTATAATGATATAGTTTTAACAAATGAAAATGATTATCTTTGATGCCCGATAAGATTACTTAAAGGGAACCAAACATTTCAATAAAAAAATAAATAATCAGGAGTGGTTTCTCATAGACTTTTCGCATACTCAGATATGGGGATGTATATTTGAGGAGTAAACTGCAAGACAATGATTACACAGAATTTTAATATTATGTATATTAAAGAATCATCAACAATAAACAAAAATCGAACAATTATAAAAGTAAAGTGGAATAAATTGGACTCTGCACCTGCATGAATAATAAAATACCACTTCCAGTTAGTGAAAATCACTCAAACGTTGATAGAAATCTACGTTTTGTACTTAATACTTGTATGCAAAATTTGGTTGACCTAACTGAAAGGGTACTCATGCTATCGTGTTTACACACAGACACAGACACAATTCCAAAAATGGTATTTTTGGACTCAGGGAGGTCTAAAGGGTTGAGATTCAACAAAATCTCAAAATAAAATTTTTGGACGATTACCATACTTTCCCTACAAGAAAGTAAATTGGAGTCAGGTAGATCTAAAATGTCGAGATTCATCAAAATCTCGAGGTCGAATTTTTGGACGATTACAATACTTTCCCTATATTTCGTATACAAGTAAAAACATAGTAGCCTTTATATATTATTGTATTGTGCACAATGGTTCACATGGCTCAAGAAAGAGGGAGCTGAAACAGCACAATACATAAGCATATCGTCTATAGGTTTGCACTGGATAAACATTTTCCAAACACAATATTGTTTCTTTTTTAAAATAGCACAACATATCAAGAATATATGCCAAATACTTATGTCAATGTAGTTCAGGTCAAACCATATACATTAAAGACAATTCCAGTTTAGGAAATGGAGCTCTAAAAAAATGTTTAGCCAGTGAAATGATTCTTTACAATCTTTAAAAGTTTGTTTTAGGAAAGAGACAATTATACTGCCAAGGGAAGGTGGAGATGCTGTTGATCTCAAAAAAGATAAGGAAAAGTTATAATCATGTCCTAAGCAGGTAGAATATACATACAGTATGAACAAACATTAGTAAGGTGAAAGATGATAGCAGACATTTTAAAGGTATCCCAAAGCAGATTTAAGATCAACAGACCCATTGTGAGTGCCATTGAGGACAGTCAGTCTTCCCAGATGGGGAATATCAGCAGCACCTACCAAAATGTTTTGTGTCATTATTCATTTTCATAGTTACTTTAAAACACTTGAAAATACTTCCCAGTTAAAAAGAAAGTTACAAAATGTTTATGGATACCACTGTGGTGCAGTAATTACTGTTGTTCCCTTACAACCTTAGAGGGGCATTGTATTCAACAGTACTCTCTCTGTGTAATTTATGCATTCACACAATACCTGTTAGGTTTTTCCTTGGGTACTGGCCCACAATCACTAAGTGTGGATACAACTGTAGTTACTATAAATAAAAAAAGTAAACAATGGATTATCTAAACTAAGACAGTAGAAGTGACAAAAAAATTAAATGATACTTGGCACGTTCAGCTCTACTAAGTGCAAGAGTGACACTGTCAAGAAGAAAAAAAAATCATTGCACTCTGATCCTAGAAAGGCTTTAAATGCAAATAAGGTTAAGGTTTTCAGATTTACACTCATTGAACGCAATCAAATAGAAGCACCTGCTGTATCTATTTTTGACATCAAACGCTTTCATGCAGAAACTGAGGTTCAAATTTAAGCCTCATTTAAGCATAAAAGTGACAATTTTTAGCAGAGAGGCATACCTTACTTATTTTCACTTCTTGTGAAGTTCAAAGCAAACATAAGAGATAAAAAGTTAGCAAAAGCTAAATCTATAAGGAAAAATGTTTTTAAACTAGACCATATATCTGCTTATCACTAAATATTATTTTGTTGAATTAAAATAATAATTTGATTGATCACTGACAGTCTCAGGAACATTTAGGTTAGTACAACTTAGCAGGGATTTCTGACACACAGAAAGTAAGCAGTAGTTTTTATGGTAGGTGAAAACACATGTGGAATCCATGCCAAAATACTGGGAAGAAACTGATTTTTAGTGCCTTTTCTAAATATGTGTAAATGAAATACTGGCTGTCATGTTAGTTGCACTATTAAACAATCACTGCTTAAATCAGCACTTTACATGTCAAGACAAATATTAATTTATTATATGCTAACTAACCTAATTATTTTAGTGAAATGAACTATTTCAATTATTTAAAAAAAGACCGAAATTGGAAACCCAAATTACTGTATAACAGATAGGCTTTGCACAACAGAGCAAATAACCCTTAGGCAACATACATACAATATTTTATTGATATAATATTAAAATGCAGATCATTTTTTTGTTTGCCCATTCCACAGGGCTTTTTTAATCTATAAGCTAAAGCGGTATTTTTAGGTAGTTTCACCAACTCCACAATTTTTTCAGCTAACTTACAGTACATGAGCCTTCACATTCACAACCCCTTAACCAGGGTTTTCTACACCTTAATTCCACAAGCTCCTTTCTGGTTAAAACTGACATCTTCTCCTCCCTTAGCAATCTTTGTAAAATATCAGCTCATCTGCCCTTATTCTGTGTCTCAGATTTGAAAGATTTTCATCTGTCACCACAACTTGAGTGGAATTATGTTATAAGGAACAGACCACACTTTGCAAAAACATATACATAAGAATACATAAGAAATATGAAAAACAACAGGAGACCATTCAGTCCTTCAAGCCTGTTTATTTAGCTAATAGCTAAGCTGTCCAAATATTCCATTAAGATTCTTCTTTAAGGTTGTTAAGGTTTTTGCTTCAGCAACATGTCTTGATAGTTTGTTCCAGAGTCCCACAACTCTTTGTGTAAAGAAGTGCTTCTTGGCTTCAGATTTAAATACACTTTCTCTTAATTTCCACTGATGTCCTCAAGTACGTGATTTACCCTTAAGCTGAACGAATGTTGATGGGTCAACTTTATCAAAGCCTTTGAGGATTTTAAATACATTGAATAGGCCCCCATGTAGTTTCCTCTGCTCAAGAATAAAGAAGTTTAATCTAAATCTGTCATAATAGGATATGTCTTTAAATCCTGGGATGTACTTGGCTGTCCTCCTCTGCAGAGTTTCAAGGGCTGCTATGTCTTTTCTGTACCGTGGTGTCCAGGAATGTACACAACACTCGAAATATGGTCTTACCATGGTCTTGCATTATATAATGTCCCTTGACTTAAATTCAACAGTTATTATGATATAGCCTAACATTTTATTTGCTTTTTTAATTGCTTCTGTGCATTTCTTAGTCAACATAAACCCATAAATCCTTTCCAGAAGTTGCTTCCTGTATAACAGTGTCTCCCATCTTGTATTTATAATTGATTGAAGTATAGCACTTAGCACTTTACTACATTAAACTGCAAACTGAAGGTTGTCCTGGTCATTTTGAATTCTTTTTGCTGCCTCCTTAGTGTCTGCCATCCCTCCAATTTTGTGTCATCTGAGAATTTGACAAGTTTACTAACAATGCCAGAAATTAAGTACATATATATGAAACCAATGTATGGATTATCAAATTATATATTTGTGATGTGATCAGAGGGAACCCAAAGGAATACAGAATAAGCTATGCCTAAAAATGAATCAAATGAACCGAAAAACTGGCAGTTTTACAGAATTATTCAGTAAATTGAATCAAAATGCCCAACACTAATTACTTCCCCTCTGAGGTCCACTGGCACAGTTATATACACAAATTATGTAGAAAAGCAGGTGTGTGCAGGGCTGTCCTCCTTGGACATGCAAACAGATATATTTGTCTTATAGATAGAAGTTGTTAATGTGGTCTGAACTGACAGTATGCAAACATTAACTATGAGGAAATGCTGGTGCAGCGTACCGCGGTGTCACTATCCCATTTCAAGGACTAACTTTAAACCACCACCTGGTGAAAAAACTAACCCTGTCCAAAAAGAGTTTAAAAATTACAGCAGTTCTACATTAATTAGTAGTTTATGCCACCTCCTGTTGTAAAACTAATCTAGTTAAGTGATCCGAATTATAAAAGAAAAGTTTAAACAAAGGGAACTGTCCTCGATTTCTGCTGCCCACTTGTGCAATTCAGTTGAACGGCTGATTGCTGTATTCTGGAACTGTGCATTCTGCTTGCGATGACAACAGGTAGGTGACATCCTATGCATACAACCTTTAACAAGCATAAACATTGAACAAAAATAAATGAATTCCTTAGTAACACATTTGACATACTTATACAACGGTGATTTACAAAATGATGTTGACTATTCTTGCCACAAGAATGAAAGAGTGCTTACCAAACTATATTTGGGAAATTCATTCATTAAAAACTTATATCTGACAGAATTTGTGTAAGATATGTGCTATCCTAACCCAAAATTTTAAGCTCTGGAAAAGATAAATGAAGAGCGGGCAACAGCTGAACACAAGCTACAAAAATCAGTGTTTGCTCAAAGTCTTGCCATAGATTAAATGTGTAAACAGCAACATAAAGTTGGAAGGTATAAAAAACTAATTGATTTAGGAAAATTGTAAATACAGCAGATCATAAGATAAAAAGCTTCTCTGAATCCAAAAATGAGTGTTTAAAAGAAAAACGCCTATGTCACTACACTCACAACTATCTTATTAGGAATCTCTGTCACTTACTTGCTTTACTCTAGGCTGTTACTTTTTTAAAGGGAGTAATTATATTGTGAATATCCAAAAACCCAATTAAAATCATCATAAAAATAGAATTATTAATAATAACAGCACAACCCATATATACATTTTATGTATTTCACACTCCACTATCATGCACACTATTAAATTAACTAAATTGAAATGCATTCCAGTAATATATATTTAAAATGTATCACTTTCTTTTTTAGTATTTCTTTGAGGAGCTTAAAAATATATCAGTAAATAAAACCAGAACAAGACGATTAGTTAGATCTCCAGTGAGCTATCCACTTCTCCTGACCAATCAACTGGCACTATCACATAATTAAAATCAAAAACTCCAATGTCAGGGGATTGCTGCTTACCATTCACTCTTAACTTAACAGAAACAAACGGCACAGTTAACCAAACATAAATTACCTTTCAGAAATACGTTTGAATGTTCATTTGTCACACTGAAATGACTAGACCAGTATTTAAATTAGATGTTTGCTGCTGTATCATACTGGATAGTCAGTTTGTGGATAAGAGAGACAAATATCTTTCATATAATAACTCACATTTCTCTGTAAGTCTGAAGCACTATTAAACTTCCAAAGAAAATGGAAAAAGGTTTCTGATATTCTAAACTGCAGAACATTCAGTCACATAAGATAATGCAGTGGGGCTGGAAAGCTGATGGTTTTATTTAGACTGCAACTTGAAGACAGTCTACTGCTGCCTATTTTGGTGTGCCACATAACAGCAATAATGATACGACATATTTGAATGGTACAAAAGCTAATTAAACATTTTTAGAAGACACAAAACATTTCAAAAAGATCCTTGTAGGCTATAAACCAACAATTAGATTACAAGTAAACATCAGTAAGTTTACAATGGTATATAGTGCAAAGATTTAAAGGTATCAAAGTTATTTACCACAGATTAGTGTTTCTCAGATTCGGTCCTGGGCTATCTCTGTGGCTGCAGGATTTTATTTCAAAAAGTTTCATGAATCACTGAGTTGCGCTTACATCTCACTGATCTAATTGTTTAATTAGCTGGCATTTTTATCTTAGTTTACATTTAGAAAAGTGCTCTAGTATGATATTTACATTTAGAAGAAATTCTGAAATTTTTGTTTTGCTATACCTTTAAATGCTTAACTTCCTTTAACCATAACATTTTAATTTCACAATGTTTTTTGGGGTTTACATCTTTAATTATATGCAAATTCTGACAATTAGTGATGAGCAGTGGAGACAAAGGTGCAAATGAAACTGGATGTTAAATGATAGCAAGCTAGTGCAACAGAATGTTCATTTGTGTGCTAATTAGTAAGAAAAGAGTGAAACCTTAAAAAAGATTGGATACAATTAAGGGAAGAAACTTCACAGAAAAAGATGCATTAAGAAGAATATGGTAAAAGGCAGTTAAACTTCTAAAGCTATGGTAAAAAAAAATCTGAATTTCTTGTACATGTGAATATCATACTAGCACAAGAAAAGAAGATGCTAACTAAGGTTAGCTAATTAAACGATCAGATCATGCAGAAGTTAAGACTGACCCACTGATTTCTAAACAGGATAAAATGATAACCCGGCGCCACAATGGTACTCCAGGACTGAACCGGAAAACCTGTGCTATTTATTTAACCCAGGGTGGGTTAAATTATAAAATATTACGTTAAATAAATATTTTAATTTTAATTATAATAAAAGTATGTAATGACACACGGTTATTATTCTTTTTGTCATTTGGTTATTTCTGCTTCACAAGGTCTTTGGTACAGTAAAGGAATGTTGTCTGTTCATTCATTGATAGGTGCTAATCATGGGAAATATTTTAATGAAACTGACATGAGGATAACAAACTTACACAAAGGACTTATTAGGATTTTCAATGAAATTAAGTTATTCCATAGAGATCATTATTGTATTTTATAAAGCAACAACTACTGCTGCTTTCTCTCTAATGTCATAAACAGAAATTCAAATAACTGACAAACACATAACAGTATTATTAACAATTCAAGACTGAAGTCTCAATGCATGATAAAAGGGAGCAAATTTGAGCATAACCATGAAGATCTGGCAAGCTCACACTGACAGTCAATGTTGAAACTTAAATGTCCTCAGACAACAAGCCCAAGCAACAAAAAAAAAAAAAAACACACAAGAAAACCTAAAACAGTTTAGGAGCAGTGGCAATACATAAGGAATTTTACTGAAATTAGATTCCTTCCCAGATAATTATGATTTAAATCTACAGTACAGTAAACAATTTTAATACAGAGTTGTTTTACATTTTTCAGCTTCACACTTACGCTAAAATCTGATGAGCTCGGCCCAGAGCCACTGTTGAGTTTGTACGTCCAGTAATGTTTGGCAGTAACGAAAAAGTTCCAAGGCAACAAAGAACCCACACCCAAGAGGAAAAAGATGGCATAAACTACAGAGAAATTGTCTTGAGGTTTCTGCCTGGATGCATAAAGATTATGTATGGAATCTTCACTAGGGAGTAGTGGGTCCTGGTCATCACTGTTGGAATCATCGGATTGGTTTTGACTGATTCGCTGTCCATGGAACGTCTCCATCACAACTGAAATGAAAAAGGAATACACTCTTATTTAAGAAAAAATACATTTACATGTCAAAAAGATTATTATATTCAAAGAGAATCAGACATCAACTTTCATGCTGTTAAAATAGTATCCAAACTGATTGGCAAATTCTACATTTGTTCTACATAGAATACTAGCCATTTTACCAAACTTCGCCAGGAAATTTTGGAAGACAATTGGCCTCAGTTATAGTGCTGTCGATTAACCAAATGAATCAAAAGTACTATGTAACAACTACTTTTCTGCATACCATATTTGTACACTGTGTAATCATGAGCAAGTTACTACACATGCCTGTACACCAACTGGAAAAACAAATCAAAAGAAATCAAAACGTATCTCAAATGTTTTAAGGCACCTTGGAAAAAGGCATCTGTTAAATAATAAGTACTAATTATAATATTAGGTCACTGGAGCTGCTAACTCTTGAACATGCTATATACAATTTCCTCTGAGTATAACATTTCAGCATTAGAGAAATTCCTAGTAACCTGGCTTTTGTTGATGGTTATTGCAAAACACAATTTTACAGGAAAGTGTATTTTTTGATTTGAAATTGAAAGTGAATTATTTTGAATGGTGACATATTATCATTATTAGATGTGTACATTGTTCATTCAAGTATTTCTTTTCGTGATTTTCGTCAGTTGTATGGTCCCCCTTTAAAGTCCACAGATGCAAATTCACATTCAAAGACTTTATAGAGAGAGTGCCGGGGTATGAGCCATCACCATTTAATTAATTAGCTAATTTTCCCTTTTCCTATAACATCGTTAAACTCTTTCTGAGATTTTGAGGTATTTAGTTTTTCTATTGTATGGATGGAAGTTTACCCCTAAATATTGATATCGAAATTTCCTTTCTTAGCAGATACACTCTGCCCAAGATCTACCATTCTGCTAAATTTCCACTTTTAAACTAAATAGGAAATAGTATTTTTTATTGATGAGCAAGTCAACTTTGCACTACATATTATATACAAATTATAAACAAATACATAAAATACACCTGAACGAAAGTTTGCATAACATGCTCCAGCATTAAAATGACTTTAATGGGAATTTTAAACGGGTGTGAAAGACTCAACAAGAGTTTGGGTTATCATTCATGCACACACAATACATATTCACAACTGGTTATGCCAAGACTGGTGATTACTTTACGGATTTTGGACATTCCCCCCATGCTAATAGCAAGTTTTTCACTGGGTACTTAATATTCCTTTCACATACCAAACACATGTATACTAGGATAACAGGTAAAACTAAATGGCTCACACAATCACAGTGAAGCTAAAAGTGACTCAGTTCGATTTTTTCAGATATTATTTGACTGTTCAAATTAATTTTGAAATTTGTCTTTCTGCAGACATCCATCCTGAATGTGACCAATGCATAGAAAATTAATAAAAGCAATTTTTTCTGAGAGATAAGTCCTAATAGCACAGCAGCCATCATGTCTACTTAACATTGTTTTCAGCGCAAGATATCTGCTCTGATGACAAGGAAGACAAGTTACATGTCTCCTAACTTAAACCGATGTCACATTACACAACTTTTTTGTGGGTTATGTCAGAATTGCTGATTGCAGTTCTTCAGTGTGTTGCTGGACCATGTCAATTTAAACTACAGAAAAATCACGGATCATGTCACATTTACAGATGAGTTCTGAATTTCCAGCAAAATCATGCTCTTACCTTTTTGTGACAGCCAATACCATGCTGCCTGATCGAAGCCACTGTGTACAAAGGTTTAGCAGCTATGGCGAGTTCAGTCTCAATATCGGCATTTTTTTTCTTCATTTTTCCTTTTTTTGACATAGTATATAGCAGTCAAATGTTTTACAACGCCACAGTTTTTCCAGTTTTTCTTCAAATTCAATCAGCTCAAATGCAATTAATGACCTAAAATGGTGAAAAGGTGAACAGTAAACAGCCAGAGGTTTAAAATTTAAAGTTCAGTTTAGCAAATACTGAAGAAAAAAAAAAATCGGAATATTACAAACGGGCCTTCTTCGGGAAACAACTAATAGGTTACAATCTACAGATGTTCTGCAGCAACTACTGTAAATTAAGCCTTGCAAGTTAAAACAATTTGCATAGGTGTCCCAACTTCTGTTGATTACTTAAAAACCCTGTCTGTCTTAAAGCAGAGTTGGAACAGACTGTGTTACTACACCCTCTAAAGTACTACCTGAACAATATTACGTTGACATAGAACAAATAAACAATGGCAAATAAAAAAGTAAGTAAAGAAGTGTACAAAATTTTATTCAAATTTTTGATTCATCAAAGTAACCAATTTTTGCTGAGAACAGCCAAAATGTGGTAACCCTTGATTTAGTATGTCAGTCACTCTGTGCAAGTCACCCACTCTGTCTCCAGAAAAAGAATCAAACAATCACACTTCCTCCTCTGTGTTTGAAAGTTAGTGTCACACATTGAGGAACCATCCTTTCACCAACTCGAAGGCGTACAAACTTCCTGCATGAGGAAATGAAGATTTCAAATTTTGATTCATCGGTCCATAATACTTTCTTCCAGTCCGCAGTAGTCCAAAGACAATATTTCAAGGGGTTTTTAAGTAATTGTTTAGTTAAGAGAAGCTGGTAAACCTGTGTAAATTGTTGGTTTCAACTTGCTAGACACAATTTAATTAAATTGCTGCAGAACATCTTTAGGTTGTAACCTATTAATTGTTCCCTGCAGAAGACCTATTTGGAATATTCTGATATTTCCTTTTTTCATTTTTTGATAACCTAAACATTAAATTTAAACCTCTGGCAGTTTACTGCTTACCCTTTAACCATTTTAGGATATTCATTGCATTTCAACTGACTAAATCTGAAGAAAAACTGAAAAAACTGAGCAGTTCTAAAACTTATGACCAGTTGTGTATGTAGAACATGAGACATCAGTCAAACAAGTTTCTCTTCTGTTTGTGAGGTTCAAAACACACATGCTTCTTATTCCTCATTGCTACATTAAATATGTTGTACTTTAAGATGAGCATTCATTGGTTGCCAGCTCTCAGGCACACAGAGCTTGTCCCCAGGTCTAAAAATCTAAACGTTTTAGATTTTATCAAGCGAGTTGCAGACTAGATGGAGCGAGTCATTAGGTATGTCACATCGGATGACTGATTTCATGGGAACATGGCACAAACTGCCTTGAACTTGCTAATATTATGTAAACTAGCAAAATACCCGCGCTTCGCAGCAGCAAAGTACTGCCTTAAAATTTTAATTAAGAAGAAAAGTAAACCTTTTTAAACTGAGGGAAAATATACCAATAATTATTTGTTAAGGATCTCTTTGTATGCCACGTTATCAGTTCAGCCCTCCAGTTGTAATATGACCAAGCTGTGCGCTGAGCTTACTCTTGAGCATGCAATGTACAGCTGGCCATGTGAAAAGCAATCTTGCCTCAAATCTCACAGCTTGGATTGCTGCTGTCGTAATCAGTTTGAGTTTCATGATTTGTTTCAATGACGTTAGTATTTGCAGGACTTCTTGTGTTGAAGTGACATTCGGCATCTGTCAAGTGTTGTAAGCATATAACCGGTTTCATTGACAACTTTGCATCCAGCTTTTGAGAGTTTAAACATTCATAAACATCAAAGTGTCCACTACTGAAATCGTCACCTGTGAATATAAAATGTTTAAGAGGCATTGGCGGTTGTCCAAAGGTGTAAAATATTTGGCCATTTCGGTACACTTGAAAGCGACAACCAAACAATTCAGCGGCAGCCATCAACTCACATGCAGAACCATAGGTGAAGGGCTTAAGCATTTCACTCTTATAGTGCTTCTGTGTAGTATAATTATCTCCTGTACCGTCATCAGTCCACACCGTGAACCTGTCCCAGTCATTCAATACATAAGACACAATGTTCCTCCGGATATCAAGAGTGAGCCCGATATGGCTGTGCAATACGTAACAGAGAATGGGAAAGGCAGGCGCCATCTCCGGGCATGGAAACCACTCGGTAAATGACAGTTCTTTGATCGATGGTGATCACCTCGATAGACATGTTAATGGGGGTGCGGTTGGAAAGATAAAGGAAATGGGTACCTGAACAATGTAAACTAAGTCTAATACCTATACAATAACTATAATCGGAATAAACGAACAATAAAACAGCGGAGAAGCCGTGCATTTAATAAAAAGGCTGCAGTTATCAGCAGGGAGACGTGAATACCATGGCAAAGCAAGGAAGGGAATGAAGAGACCGGAGCGACGGACGGCCTTATATAGGCAGGCAGCCAACAACGTGGGAGGCGTAGGGATGGGGGACCCAACGGCGCCTCACATGGCGACCGAGCTGCAGGCTATGGACGTATATATGTATGTAAGTAGGATTCAGTTAATGTTGGGAACCCGCGTACCAAATTTCTTAAGATGGGCCCATAGGTAACAAAGACCGTTGGAAAGTTCAATAAGGTGGACGTTTTTGACCGTTACGCGTATAATTTCGAAATGAAACCTGCTTAACTTTTGTAAGTAAGCTGTAAGGAATGAGCCTGCCAAATTTCAGCCTTCTACCTACACGCGAAGTTGGAGAATTAGTGATGAGTGAGTCAGTGAGGGCAATAAAGACCGTTAGAAAGTTCATTATGGCAGCCAAATGTGGCGTCATACCACCGAATTAAGTACGTACATCGGTTTCGGTTAGCGCAGGGAAGCCGCCTACCAAATTTCATGAAGATGGGGCCATAAATAAGAAAGTTTATCATGGCGGACGTTGTCGACCATTATGACCGTTACATGTAGAATTTCGAAATAAAACCTGCCTAACTTTTGTAAGTAACCTGTAAGGAATAAGCCTGCCAAATTTCAGCCTTCTACCTACATGTGAAGTTGGAGAATTAGTGATGAGTGAGTGAGTGAGTGAGTCAGTGAGGGCTTTGCCTTTTATTAGTATAGATGATGGCTATGACAGAAAATTGCAGGAAAAGCTGCATAATGTGACATACCCTTTACTCATACCGTATCTGCTTTGTTGAAGGAAAAAAAAGAAAGAGGATCCTCTCAAATTGCAATGACTCTGTGATTTAAAAAAATGGAGGGTACAAATGCAGACATTTACCAATATTTACTGTAATTAATAATCAAATAGAAAAACAAGATAATATCACTCAATGTACCTCAAATACTTGATCAGGTCAAATGTGTTAACATAAAATAACAAACATTTAAGAATTTATATACACTTTCCTGAGTATACTGTACACTATCAAATCTCACTCACAGCCAGTAAAATATACCTTAGCAGCATTAGAACATGATTGAAACACCATGCTGGAACATACAGTACTCCCTTTTAAATGATACAGTAGAAAAACTAATTTAATAAGAATGGAACATTAAAGATGTAGTGTAGTCAGCAATACATGAAGAGTTTGAAGGAAAGCCATTTTTAAACTGATTCTGCCATTTTCCACTTGCTAAGTGTTTTAAGAGCTCACCAAAGCCAATAATCAAAAAGTAAAATAATTGTAAGGCTATCACCCTACCATATTGTTTGATTAAAGCAGGAATTTTTTTATATATTTTTTTTATTTTATCAACAATGAATGCTGATGCAATTTATGTATGACATTTCATTTGATAACTTTTAATATTGCATGATTTTTAAAAAATGCTTATAAAATTTTTTAAATGTTTAAGATGGCAGTGGTAGTTACAAGATATTGTATGCTGTTTCATGGTTCAGACAAATAAAAACTAGACATACTGTAGAGGTCACAGTTGTGCTGTCATATACATGGGTGGTTGCCACTTGTGTTTTTTTGTTTCTTTGAAGAAAGCAAGTTAGTCTTTTATAAAGACATTTAAGGTCACTGTTATAAATACACATTGAATACTTAATTCCTATGATTTCTTTTACAGACATGCCAGAGCATAGATTTATATGCTAAATACGTGTAACGCCATTTCAAAAGGGAACAGTGCTGTAAAATGTACCTTTCCAAGTTAAACACAGAAAGTGGCAAGATAATATTTAAACAGTTGCAGTAGTACATTTTCATTAGTTTAAGGCAAGGGTATCAATCTCAGATCCTGGAAGCCTGCAGTGGTTACAGAGTTTGGTTCCAGCCACTTTCTTTCATTAGTAATAAATTACTAAAAAAAACTGTGACTAATGGAACTTACCTTAATTTTAACTGACTTGCTTTTTAAAATGCAGAACCGTTAAATTTCTTATTTTACCTTAAGCATCACCCAAACAATAATGAGAAACATAATGAAAAAAAAAACAGATGATCAGCTATTTAAAAGACTGAACTTTATTGGCAATGACTAATCTCTTGCCATTCTCAATGAGTATGTGTTATTCCTGCATCTGTATAAACACATTCAATAGCTGTTTAACTAGATGGAACTCACAATATAAAGGTGAGATAATTAAAAAGTAAACAGAACACCTCATTAATATTTTCTTATATCCCTGGGTACTGGCAAGTAGGCACTCAATAAAGTAAGATCTCATTTGTTATAGTATATTTTTCATGAACTTCTGAACTTTTTTTTTGACAACTAATTAATATTATCATTAGTGGTGGACATTTTTCTACGGTTGTGTTCAGTGTTTGGACAGTGTTAAATGAATTCACCATACGGTTACAATGACGTATGCAATAAAATATAAATGAAAAAAAAGAAAGGTTGACACTTGTTCTGGTAGGCAGTAAAATATAGTATCTATAAAAGGCTACTACATTTGCATAATTATTTCAGTAATTATCCATTACATTACAATGGCCATTGGATAACCGAGTTCAACACCAAAAAAGTTACAAATGGATGCAAAATTACTGGGACCTCAACAACACCTTATAAGAGAACACAATTACGATGCAAGCATTTTACCAGGGTTAGAAAATGACAGATCACATTTCCCAGGAGTGCTGAAGCCTAGTTGCATATACTACATATTTTGGAAATCTTAAAGTTTCAGCTTTGAGTGCTGAACATGACTTAAAATCATTACAAATCTAACACAAACTGAGGAACAGTGATTTTTTTCTTTCCAGTTATTTGCTAGTGTAATTGTTATTTTGTGCTAATATTAATGGTTTAATAAGAGTAAGGGGAACTACCCTGCAGTTGATGATGTAGTTTTGATATTGCTCCATTTCAACTGGAATTAATTTCTAGCAAAGGCTCAATAAAAGAAAAAAGAGAGCAGTGTTTTAAATTGATGTACTGTATATTAAATTGAGAAAAGTCTGATTTAAATATAGTGGGAAAAAATGTTTTCAAGAGGTTATATCTACAGGAAAGCTGCTTGATATACAGTAGGTATTGTCTATTAAGAATTATGCAGGAATTAATGTGCTGTCTATACCGTACACACTATGTGTTCTAAAGTACTACTTTTTTTTTAGAATTATGTCAATTAGTGGAGAGAGACATACACATGAAGCTATACTGTATATAAAACACAACAGACTGCACAGCAGTACTGCCTCACACCCCTTGTGTTCTGGGTACAAATCACAGCGTTGGAACCATTAGTGTGGAATTACCACATTTTGTCACTGTTAATGGGAGCTTTACTTCTATATTTCCAGGACGGGAAAACAAATATACTGTATTTTAAAAAGTGAATGGAGGTTGACAGAGCCATAAGAATAGGAACATTAACTAGAGTTAAGTAAATTCCCATGTTTGCATGTGAATTGCTCAGGTCAATTAGCCCAAAAACAAAGTTTAGTAGTGCTTTTTATTTTTAAGCAGCATTGTATAATTTTGTTAAAATATGGGTATATACAGTATTTTCATGCACACTTGTTTCACACTGATTCTCAGTCCTGTTCACGATTCCAAATATTAATCAATCCATTCAATTTAAAGAAGATGCTGTAGAGGTCCCTTTGCTTTTATGTCATTTCTTTGTGTCCTCACATTAGATTACTTTTATACACAGTTTACTGTTCATTAAAAAGTTGCTCAGTTCCTGATGACGAGGGATATCTTCACAATATGTTTCCCCAACCATATAATTTACTGCATGGATATTGTTTTTGGGTCACAAGCTAGATCTGTGCTACCCATTTTAGATGCAAAAAAAAAAAGTCTTTGTCTTACCACAAGATCATTTCTGAAAGCTCAGCTGGTTCTCTCACATGCTTTCTATCACATTCTACAAGGACCTTATGATGCCTCTTTTGAGCAATAGTTTCTTTCTTAACCACCATCCCATAGACACTATTGTTTCATATTATATGTAATCTAGATGACTGATGCACTTTCAGTCTTAAGGTTTTTCAAGCTGACTGCTCATCTCTTGGTAGTTTCTTTTACAACCGTTCTTTTGTTTCAGAAAACAAGTTTTGACAGATGTCCCTTTCTAGGCAGCATATATTTTTGAAAAGTGTGATCCAGCTTCAGTTTCTAAATCTAAGCAGAGTGCTCAGAAAGAGATCTCTATTATGACATAGAAGAGATCTCTTCTATGAAATAAACTATTAACACTTCTACTGCACAAAGTGTAGTTTTTTCTTAAATATATTTATCACTTTATCTTTATAAGAAAATCCATAGAAAAAACTATGTGGTTGCTTAGACTGATGTCAAAATGACACTCTTCCACAGAGCTCTCTACACTCATTTAAGTTTTTGTATCCACAATGTGTGAGTATATATGGCAAATGACAGAAAAAAATCTTACTGAGGGACATCAGTAACATGCATATTCAAACTGTATAGCACACACTTCAGTATAAAAGGCCACCTATCTGTAATTCAAGTATATGTCCCTTCAAGGAAGTGACTGCCCAAAGTTTTTATATGCATAACTTAAATTCAGATTACAGTGATGTAAAGAATTATTACCAGTTTTATCCAGAATAGTAAGGAAATGACCTCCTTGTAAGAGCAATTTCATTCACATATAAAAACTACCATTGCATAGGCATCTGCAAACTTAAGTAGGCAGCAGATTTCAGTTTCTGACTTTAAAAATTCTGATGATTGAAAACCTTATCTTTGTATTTAAACTTTTCTACTTGATGATGTGAGTTTACAATTAATATACACATTAAAGCAACATATATATGCTAAGTTTATCATACAGAAAGATTTGAAAAGAGGCAATGTGTATATATAAGGTATTATGTATTCAGAAGGATATTATCTAGTTCCATGTACTTTTCATCTACTATCCAGGGTTACCCCAAAAAGAATATTGGAGTTTTAAAGAGCTGTAGCTTGGCACCCATTCATCGGAGACTGCAGTGCAGCCTAGTGGCATCTTGAGGAATTAATCTAGTTTCATTTCGTATATAAAAAAAGAATATCAGAGTTTCAAAGAGCTATATTTATTTAATTATACAAGCTATACAAAAACTGTTATATTCACGCGTTTCCCGTGCAAAAAACATTAGTCTTGGGGGAGTCTCGTTCATGTTCGATAACTGCATGAGGGTTTTCTTCACCCCAAATTCACACATTATGACGATTTACCTTCCCACTAATGTGAAACATGGCCTCATCATTGAAGATAATCAAGGAACAAAAATCTTCATTAGTCTCCAAATTTTGCTGGATGAATGTTGAAAACTCAACTCGACGTGTTTTATGCCCTCGTCTAAGGGCCTGAACCAACAGCAGACAATAAGGTTTCATAACCAACCGGAGTCAAAGAATTCTCCATACACTTGACTTTGGCATCTGTAACTCATGACTTGCTCGTCGAACTGATTTTGATGGGCTCCGAGTGAACGCAGTTTGCACTTGGGCAACATTCTCAGCAGAGGAGGAAGTTCAAAGTCACCCGATGCTTTTACCTTTGCAGATACTCCCAGTATCCCAAAATTGCTGGTACCAATAACGGATGTTATTGTCATTCGGATGGTCAATCCCATATTTTTGATGAAATGCCAGCTGCACAGTAACAACCGATTGAGTTCTGGCAAATTTGCAAACGCAAAAAAGCTTTTTGTTGTGGCACAGCCATAACTGCAAACGTAACTAATTAAAACAACACACTGTTAGCTTTTTGATAAGCACTAGCACCATCTACCAGCAATGAAATGAAAATAGATTAATTCCTCAAAATGCCACTAGGTTGCTCTGCAGTCTCGGATGAATGGGTGCCAAGCTACAGCTTTTGAAAACTCCGATATTCTTTTTGGGACACCCTATATAATATAACACTAAGATCTGTGTGAATGTCAAGTCTCTTTGAGTAATCAAATTGGTCAGTTTGGCTTTAGTGACCAATCAAAACAGGAAGTGCAAATGTGAGACACATGAAGTGGAGTAAAGCCATAGAAGCCACAATGAGAGATGCCTTCAAAGACGATAATTATAAAACCAGACAGGAGTTGAGAAAGATGCCCTGAAAATAACAACAGAATCTGATAAGCAGATTTTATGGGAAAATGCCCAACAGAGGGAAAACTGGTCAGAGAGGAAAGCAGCTGAAGGTACACGTAGGAGAAGAGGTAATAGAATAAATTTAAAAATATTTGTTATCTGTCTTCAACAGATAACATAAATAGTTCTAAATATAGTGTATTAGCAACAGTATATAACAAACTGAACATATTAGTGGAAGAGCGTTTTAAAAGGACAATTTCAAGTGAACTGCAATAAAAGTATGTATCTAGAGGTTAAATGCAGTTAATATTTAAGATGCATGATTGTAATATGAGAGACGATAGTGCATTACTGCAAAAATAAAGACTTTTAAAATCTGGATATTCAAATAACAATAAGAATATAACACAGCTGACATACTACATGTTTATCTTACTTGGTGTCAATGTCACCATTCTCATATAATCATTGAAATCTTTTTGTGTGTGCCCAAATTTAAACAGTTTATTTTACAAATGACTGCAATTACTCCAGCTTATTTATTTATATAGCACATTTAAAACAACATCAGTAATGATGTAGCCAAAGTGCTTTACAATAAAATATATAATAAACATAAAATAAATATAATGAAATACAATAAAACAGAGCACAAACCAGCAGAAAATTGAAAACAAAAAAATGACTATGAGAAAGAAACCATCAGTATCAGTAGTAGTATGAAGGACAACAAGAGATAACTGACTGGTAAATCTAAGCTCTCTGGGTGGCTGGTGTATAACACATAATTCAGATAAAGAAGTGGGAACAAACCCAGGTATGGATTTAAATACCAGCAGCAACACTTTAAAATCAATTCTGAAACTAACAGGCAGCCAGTGTAAAGAGGCTAAAATTGGAGATACAGAATCAAACTTTCTTGTAATGAACAAAAAACAGGCAGCAGCATTTTGGACCACCTGCAGCTAAGTTATCCATAGAAATAACCTGCATGTAATGAAACACATTATAAGACATTGTAGTATAATATAAAACAGTGTTAAATGAGACTAACATATAGTATTTCAACAGTCTTATTACATTTAGTGGTAATTTATCGTTAACATTATTAAGAAAATATTTTGACTGGTTTATAATGGTTCCATATAAAGTATGACCAAGATATCTTAATTTTCTAATGAAGTGTTTTTTTGTTTTATAATTTATCAGTAATGAAAACAATACCACCATAAAGACCACCGCTATAAAGTTATGTTGTTCAAAAAGTACTTATTGTAGTCAGCTCTTTAGCAAGAAGCTTAGTTATATCATAAAAAGGTTTGAATTACCTTTTTTCTATTTTCCTAACTAGGAAGCTGCAAACATGAAACAGTATATTACCTTTACTCAGATATGCAATGGCAAGAAAATAGTGCCTTACCTTTCTTTGCTCTCTATTGATTCAACAGTCTTCTTGGAGATGGTACACACTGCTTCACTAGCAGATGATCACATGGCAAAAGGACTCAGAAAGGAAATAACCTCCTTCTGGGAGCTGCCATTTTCCAGTGGCAGGATAGGGTTGTAGTCTTCCAGCTAAAGAGGACAAAACCATTTAAAATCTAAAATAATTCTATATGATCATTTATGTTAGCCATTACAAACAGTAAGTGCATCTTGACACACAACAGACAATAGCTTACGGACTCTGGACATCCAATCCCAAATAAGAAAAAGAAATAAAATAATAAAACCTTTTAGTTAGTCTCCTAAAAATATAATGTCAATTTATTACACTGAACATTTACTAAAGTTATAGCATTTGAAAACTGCAATTTCTCTCAAAGATACTTAAATACTATAGACAAACTTTAGGATGTTACGATAAGATCAAAATGATCTAAGAAATTCCAGACTAGTTTGTGTTCCAAATAGAAATGTCTTAATGCAGTAAAGTGTGAGCATTTTTGTACCTAATTACACTGGTTGGCAGTTTGATTGTTATCCAGTACATACCATGTTTGATCTCTCTCTTAGATCTATTTTTTCCACTTCATGTATTGAGTTTTGTCCATTTCATACATAACAATAGCACCTCCTAATTTTTAAGCATACATATATATTTACTTTTTTAATCTAAAAATTTAAGCTAAAGAATGTGATTACAGAGTGCATTACACTTAATTCATCTTGGCTTTGCATAGCTCTCTTTACCAAGTGCAGGCTCAAACAAAAATATAAAGACCAATAATACTGTAATTGAGATATGACCAAATGACAATGAAGGAAAGAAAACCAAAAGCTCCATTCAACATAATTTCTGGAGATAATAAAACTCTGGTGGGTTTAGAGTTCCTTTTAGTCAACAGTTAAAGTTAGACCAAGTCGCACGACTGCATAACTGATAAAAACTGTTGGAAGGCTAAACAGTTTTGCAATGAAATAGTGTAATTAAGGAGGTCTTAACTTATGCAAAGTGACTGATTTTTTTTTATTATACAGTACTTTAAACAACAGTCATCAATTATGAAAATCAATATAAATTAAACATTGCAAACATGAAAAACAGTGAAAGAATAAAATAATAAATCCTATTCCATCCCATCCAAACCACACTGTAAAATAGGTCTACACAGGATTAAATCCTTGATTCAAATGCAATCTGGGAAGAGAGGGAAAGCAGACACAGGACGCTCCAGAGCAATAATTAGGTAGAGCAGACATACAAGTTCAGTTAAGGATTGAGATTAGTAATGAAATGCTGATCATAAGCAAGTCAGCTCCTAACCAAGTGCTCAGGTGCCGGCCACTTCTCTGTATTGGAGGCAGTTGAACTGGTGATGTGTACCTCATACTACTGAAAGTTCCAGAGAGATTGGTAAAGAAAAAGAAATTCCCAAAACTTAAAGATAGAGAAACAATAAATTTTAAATTTGCAGCAATTGTTTCCTATGAAAGATCGTCAGCTGGTTAAAAATAAAGAGAAGAGCAGAAACGTCCAAGAGAAGAAACACATGAAGAGGAAAGGAAATGCTAACTTGGAAAACAGAATATAGACTGAGACATATGGCGGACACTGTAAGAATCCCAAAACATATGAAAAAAATATGACAGAATTGTTTTAAGGAACAAAAATGGCAGAGATTATCTGGGACCAAGAGCACAGCACAGAGTTTGCAAAGGAAAAACTACAGGCAATGTATGAATTTGACATAAAAATGATGACAATTTGGATTTTTGGAGGATGCACAAATGTTATTGAGGATAGTTTCTGAGGCATTTTTTGGAGGATGGAAGAGAAATGGAGAGTTTACCAAGACACCATTTGCCTTAAGGACTGATCAAAGAAAGATGGAAGATGGTTAAAAAAAAGAGAACCAAGACCTCAGTGATTGGTAGCTTGTAAGCCTGGAATCATCACAAATGTCACAAAATGTCTTAACAGCTGTATCTGTTCTGGCAGGGTTATTACCAATACTGTATAGAGAAGAGCATTATACCTGTAGAAGATAATGTGTTTGGACAGCATAGGAACCTAAAGGACTAAAATTATAGAAGTGAAACTGTATTTTCTACGAGATGTACCAAAACTCAGAAGTACCAGACATATACCAAATTAAGTTTAGCAGGAAACCAAGGCGGTGGACTAATGGAAAGCTTCTACCAATTCCACACTAGCCTTAAGAGTAAATGCCCAGGGGCATACACTGCAATATCAGGCAAGGAGTGCATAAATGATGTTTTGCCATTCCATAAAGTGGCAGAAAGAAGAGATAATTTCCAACAGAAAAAAAAATTATGGAGAGAAGGGGAGCATGGCACTAACAAAATTAAAGAACGGGACTATGTTTATTTGAGTATCTCGACACTCTTAAGAATATAATTATAATGAGATGCTACAATGTCCTGCAACAAAGGAGAGGTTTCAAACCAAAGTATTTAAATGAACTTGTAAGGGGAATGTGCAGTGAAAAAACAGACTGACCACATACAGAATTTACAGGGGAGATATCAAATTTAGATCTGTTAATTTTTATAACCAGACAGAGACTCCAAAGACCTGGTCAAATTAAGGAGGTTAGGAAAGTCAGAGGGAGCATTTCAAAGTAAGAGACGAAGATATCCTGTCCAATATCTTTTTTTTTTGGAACTGAAAGGGTTGAGAGATGTTTGAGCTGGAGAGGATTTCCGCCATGGGGGGAAATAACAGATTTCATCAATATACACCCATGATCAGAGAGACTAGCTATTTCATATGACAATTTAGCAATATTTGCAGCAAGTGATTTAGAAAGAATAATGTATTCAATTCTTGAATGAAAATGCTGCCAGGGAGAATGGAGCAAAAATATTTTAGAAGATGGATTCAACCTGATTCAAAATGGGGTCAAACTTGGACAATGAGCAGAGCAGGTAAGGAATATGCTAGGAAAGAGGAGAAGGCATTTTGTCTAAAAAAAGGCATTTGCGTCCATACCCATAATTATAGTGCAGGCTTTCAAATTTAAAATTTGGCTGGTTATACAAAGAAGAGAAGGACAATTGGTATGGAGTTAGTGAGAACTACTTTCCTGCTACCTAGCTCCATCAGAATCTATTAGCATAATCTGCCACATTGTGGCTTGCAAGTTGAACCATGCATTGAACCTTGAGTCATCCCATGCATAAAATGCTTTGGAGGAATGTTTTATCATCAAATCTGGCTACATCTTTGGCTAATTTCCCAGATTCCTGTATGAATGTGATATTGACTCACTTATAACTCAAATAACAGAGGACAACTGCCCCATGGTGTTTACTCCAAATCCCCAAATTATGGATATATCAGTATTTTTTAGGGCCAAAATGAATCACAAATTTCATGTTACTACGATTGGGGGATTCTGGTACCAGATCTAATTTTTCCTTTATCTTTTTACTCCCCCCCCAAAAAACATTAAGATCCTGCCCAACAGCAGTGGTGAAACCTTATGTTCTATATTAAAGAAGTATTTTTTATAATTAAACTGCAGACCATTGGGGTTACTTTTTAATTTTGTATTAACAAAATGAAATTCTGTATGCTTGTTGTACAGTGACCATAAAAATACTAAAATAAAACATATTTAAAATAAATATTTTAAATAATAAAATACATCCTAAAAAAATAAAATGTTTATCATAATTACATGCCACAATTCTAAAAAATACTCAAAAGATGTGTCTTAAGAAGATAAAATGCTATTAAGCTTTACAAGGTTACATGCAGAATGCATTAAGAGACAAATCTGTCTAATAAACCTTTTGTTTACTAAGCAGTGAATGCAAATTCTTTTTATCTATTCTTTCTTCTAATTAAAAATGTTACCTGCTATACTAAACATCAGCTCACTCACTAGTCACACTCAGACAAGAAATGTTCATTTTAATTAAAGGACAAAACAAAAGACTCTCATTAAAGGAGATTCCCTTTTAAATTCTGACAAAGATGTACTACTCTTTTCTTCCACTCCAAGTACATCAAGCTGGACAACATATACGTCTGCCATTCCTCTTCATGCAGAAATATTTCTCCTTTGATTCCCTTTTCTCAGTTTATTATTCCACTTTCTTTAATATAAAATATTCCAATTTTCACTCTCTCCTAAAGTCTATCGGCTCCCTGTTGGCATGTGTGCTTCCTCAAGTACTATAATACTATGTATAAAGGAGCACCATAACAAAATGACCTTAAACCTTAGACAGGCAGATTCAGAAAAAAACTGTTTTCTGAGAGCAACCAGTTTAACAATCATTAATCAAGTCATTTGGACTGAAAAACAGGTGACTTAGATCAACTTGATCGGAGCATCACTGCCTCAACTATTCAAGAAGATATCAATAGATTAGTTATGAGAACAGAAAGAGGAAAAAAATTAAAAGACAAAGAAAGGAAGGTGACACCAGGACACATGGAAAAACATGATGGGAAACGTGCAACTAAAGCAGATAAAAAGGCTCTCCACCCAATCCCCAACCCAAGTAACTTAGTATGAATAAGTTGCCAGAAGTCCTCCCACCAACCCTCCCATGATGCAAACTACAACTAAACTTTTGCAGGCAAGGAAACTTCCCCCACCCACTTCATCAATAACACCCAGCTTCAGGCACCAAATTTGTCAGTGAAGGCAGCAATAGAGGCCACCCATAACACCCCAAAAACCAACAGCATAGGTTTAAAAAAAAAAAAAAAAGTCAGTTCATTAGGCAAACCAGGTAAGTGGCATGTGTAACGCAGAAATGGCCTATGGTGTCTATAAGCTTATTTTGGAGGTTTAAAATGGCAAAATGCTGCAGAAATGGTCGCAAACCCTCCAAGGGAGATTATTTTATCATAGGAACACTAGCCTATCTGGTTTGTGAAATAGATGGATTAAAGAATAAGATGAAAAGCATTTTCTGACCTTTCTAGGATAGATTTAAACCCTTTTGTGCCTCGCAAAAGAATGCTTTACAAACGATGAAGGTGAGAAATCCTTTGAATGGTATGGATTATGATTAGAGGTGTAAACCCAGTGATACCTCTCAATTACAGGCGAGAAGTTAGGCAAGGATGTGAATAAAACAGGCTAATTCATTCCCAGAATGTAAATATTATTTCTGTGGTTGCTACCTGTCCTTCCAGAGAAGTGACCTGCTAATCATGGTGGGAAAATTACTCAGTCAGCCAGTGTTTTTTTCACTAAGAAAAACATGGGGGGGGGAAAAAAGAACAAAAGGAGAAATAAAAAAAAATGTCAACAGATCAATTCTGAACAAATTCTTCTACAACAAACTAAATTGTCATTGGTAATGTTACAGGATGCAGAATGACCCCCTCACATTACTTATTTTTGCTTATATACTGCTTCTGTTATATCATTATTAACCTTATAAGCAACTTCTAACCTTTTTTCAGAAATCCTCCGTTGGTGCTTACTGATTTGTTGTATACTCCTGCATTGCTGTCCAGGGAGTATTACATGCAGCTGCTGCAGTTTTGTAAAAGATACAGATATACAGTACATATGCAATTTAGGGATTCCTTTACCTGCATTACTGGCTATTTTATTTTGTAACTTTGACGTTCACAATATTTGTCTGTCTGCAGAATGTGTATGTGAGTATTTATAGTTGCCTGTACATTCAAAATCCTGCACACAAAATGCTCAGTAAAAAAAAATGGATTTGTGCACATTTGTCAGTGATCAGACTGCTATCTGCCTTTAAACCAAGACACTACATTAACAATACATATTTAAATACTATGTAAATTATGAGCTACACTGCCAACCACCTCTAAAGCATAGAACATTCTCTATGAACTGCCCAACACTGAAACAGAGAATTTAGAGCTGTGGGGCCTTCAGATAACAAAGGATGTCCCACAATAATCTTTCCACATATGCTTGCATGTTATTTTCAATATGCAGCGACCCTACTCTTTCCAAAAGGAATCATACAATTGGAAATAAAAGTCTGCATAAACCTACTGCAGGTCAAGGTAACAAGTGACAACAGAATTTACTAGTCATTTGATTCTTGCATTTTTTGATTATGGCAGATTGTATGGCATAACCTGGCAAATATAAAGAAAACTCTCAAATGGGCCAACAAGATTCTTTTGATGAGTAAAATAAAAAAATTAAAAAATGTGTTAAAACTAGAACAGCACTATGGTCAGTATTTAGCTCAACCTAGAAGCCCTGCTGTATACATTCTTCTGTGATAAAAGGGTAGTTGGCCACAAATTGCTTCAAGTTTTCGCAGACAGTGTCCATGTTTATTTCAGTAACATGCTCAGGCATGATTGCTATTTTACCCAGATACTTCTTTACAGAACTGGAAATTTCAGAGCAGTGTCTCATTCATCCAGATGCCATTTTTGCATTCTAGATTCTGCCTTAACTGATAATATTTAATTAGAATGGAACTCTCTTGCATTCAGTGTTATACATGCTTTCCAGGAAATCAATCCCAATATAAACACTACATTTAAAATGAAGAAAAAACACTTCAGAAATTGCAATGTGCAGATAAAAAATGTAAAATCATTTTTTGTGCCTTGTAGCGGTGCTGAAAAAGCTGTGACTGAATTTGTTTTATTAAGAATGGATTACCATAATTTTCTGTACAATCTCTATAGTGCTTGCTCTTATACAGTCAGAAGGCTTGTTATTTTTCTTTTTTTAGAACTCTTTTTCAAACTTTCCTGAAAAGAAACAAATCAATACTGTTAGTGCCATATCACACAGCTTCAGTCCTTAAAGGCACAATCTTCCCCAAGTTCAAAATTTCATAGCTATTTTCATTCACAGAGAAATGTCTATGGGTAACTGAAATACACAATCTGCAGTCTTCCAATTTGGTGTTTTTATTATTTTATGCTTTAAACTGAAGCATTTGTAATAAGCATCAAAGGTTTAGAGCTGGGGTGGCACAGTGGCGCAGTGGGTAGCACTGCTGCCTCACAGTTAGGAGACTTGGGTTCGCTTCCCAGGTCCTCCCTGCATGGAGTTTGCATGTTCTCCCCGTGTCTGTGTGGGTTTCCTCCGGGTACTCCAGTTTCCTCCCACAGTCCAAAGACATGTGGGTTAGGTGCATTGGTGATTCTAAATTGTCCCTAGTGTGTGTGTGTGTGTGTGTGTATATGTATATATGTATATATATATATATACTGTATATATATATATATATATATATATATATATATATATATGCCCTGCGGTGGGCTGGCACCCTGCCCGGGGTTTGTTTTCTGCATTGTGCCCTGTGTTGGCTGGGATTGGCTCCAGCAGATCCCCGTGACCCTGTAGTTAGGATATAGTGGGTTGGATAATGGATGGATGGATGGATGGATGGTTTAGAGTAGGGCACTGTGAAACAAATGGCATTAACTGTAAAGAAGATCAAAAAGATAAAATGACCGTGGGAAACTGTTCCTTTACAAGTACAATGCAAGTCTTAAAACAAAAAGAAGAAGTTGTATTCTTCATTCTTAGGGAAACACTCTCCTGGAATGTCTTACATGTGAGCATCACATGTGCTGTATACGTCTCTTCTTTAAAGTCTCGGTTGAATCTTAGCAGTTTTATCATATGCCCAGATTTTCTTTATTTTTACCTTTTTTTTTTTTTACTTACATTAAGCAATGATTCAACTTTTATGAATGAATAAGACATTACAAATTAAAGTTGTTATTAATGTCACCCACAACCCAAAAAAAATACCTCATTTCAATTTTTATAAAGATGTTGGCATTCATCCCATCGTTAACACATCTTACAAAAAAAAAAAATCTATTTTTAAATCTGCAGTTTTCAAAGTCATGTTAGGGCAAACATTCAGGGATGACTGGCAAATCTGCTTTTCTTCAAATGATAAGAGTGAACGCGTTCATGATTCAATATGCAATGTTTGGGTTCGTTTTTGAAAGCAAGCAAAATAAAATAAGATTGTTTATAGATCTTATATAGACAGATCTTAATACTAGTTAAAAACAGAATCACTACAACAGAAACAATAGTCACATTAATTAAATGAAAGGATAGTGTAAACTTGTACATTTTAATACAATTACTGTACTTGTATATAAAAATAGGAAAAATACTGCTTAAACTGTGAGATCAGTAAAGGCATAACAATAACTAAATGTTGAGGTTTGGTACAAAAATAATTAAGTTTTAATTCCAATGTTTGGAGATATTACAATTTAATGCAGAACTGTGGGACAGTGCTTAATACTGCTGCATTGTCTATATGGGGCTTGTGTATTTTTCCCTGTGCCCAAGCAGATATTCATTCTGCATTAAGTTAATCAAAGATTCAAATTTCTAGTTCTACCAGGACAGAATTACATTAAGCTGGTGTGAGAATGCTGTTGTATTACATTTTGTAACCCTACATTTTTTTTTAAATAAACAAATACTGTATATACATTGTTATGGACACCAAGCATGGGCACCAAAGCTGGACTGGCATCTTCGCCAGGATGGTTCAAGGTTCCTTACACAACTGAGAGGCCAATTTAAGGGAAGGATGGAAGGAAAACACAACCCAGAGTCTTTTGCCTCTCCCAGTCAAGCAGATGGCACCAGCTCTGGTCTGGGTCTCCCATATACACTCCAGCAGGGTTTCATGGGAACTGGAGATCCACTGGGCAGCCCTGCTGGGTTTTGTGGGAGCCATCAGAGGGAGCTGTGGGGATGAAGAGGTTTCCTCCTTTTAGGAAAGTTCTTCCTGATCTGGAAGTGCTCATTGGACACAATGTGGAGGCACCGGAAGTACTCCCAAGCCTGGTATAAAAGAAGCCACCCCTCCTCACTCAGGGAATCAAATTCAGGGAAAAAGGACAAAACTACCCTGGAAAAAATAAAGGGAGTAGAGGAAAGACAAAGAGGGAGAAGAATATTGTTTGTGTTTTGTGCTTGCCCGATTTCTGACAGAGTGTCTGTGAGAGCTATTTATGAAAAATAAAATCTTTATTTGAACACAGGATCTGTGTTTGTGCTGGAGTGTTTAGAGGTTAGGGGCTCAGTAGTGCCTACTGCTGTTTAGAGCTACTGTGCATTATATCAATAACAAGCAAAATACCAGCGCTTCGCAGAGGAGAAGTAGTGTGTTAAAGAAGTTATGGAAAAGAAAAGGAAAAATTTTAAGAATAATGTATTGTTAATGTAATTGTTTTGTCATTGATATGAGTGTTGCCGTCATATCTATATCTATATATATTTATATCTATCTATATCTCTATCTATTTATCTATCTATCTTGGTTGTAATATGACCAAGCTGTGCGCTGAGCTTACTCTTGAGCATGCAACGTACAGTTGGCCATGTGAACAGTAATCTTGTTTCAAATCATACAGCTTGGATTGCTGCTGTCATAATCGGTTTGAGTGTCATGGTTTGTTTCAATTACGACAGTATTTGTAGGACTTGTGTTGAAGAGACATTCGGCATCTGTCAAGCGTTGTAAGTATTTAACCGGTTTCATTGATAACTTCACATCCAGCTTTTGAGAGTTTAAATATTCATGAACACCAAAGTGTCCACTACTGAAATTGTCACCTGTGAATCTAAGATGTTTAAGAGGAATTGGCGGTTGTCCAAAGGTGTAAAATATTTGGCCATTTTGGTACACTTGAAAGTGACAACCGAACAATTCAGCGGCAGCCATCAACTCACATGCAGATCCATAGGTGAAGAGCTTAAGCATTTCACTCTTATAGTGCTCCTGTGTAGTATAATTACCTCCTGTACCGTCATCAGCCAACACCTTGAACCTGTTCTAATCATTCAATACAGAAGAAACAATGTTCCTCCGGATATCAAGAGTGAGCCTGATATGGTTGTGCAATATGTAACAAAGAGAATGGAAAAGGCAGATGCCATCTCTGGGCATGGAAACCACTCGGTAAGTGACAGTTCTTTGATCGATGGTGATCACCGTGATAGACATGTTAATGGGGGTACGGTTGGAATGATAAAGGAAATGGGTACCTGAACAATGTAAAGTAAGTCTAAAATACCTACACAATAACTATAATCGTAATAAATGAACAACAAAACAGCGGAGAAGCCATGGATTAAATAAAAAGGCTGTAGTTATCAGCAGGGAGACGTGAATCCCATGGCGAAGCAAGGAAGGGAATGTAGAGACTGGAGCGATGGACGGCCTTATATAGGCAGGCAGCCAACAATGTGGGAGGCGTTGGGATGGGGGACCCAATGCCGACTCACACGGTGACCGAGCTGCAGGCTATGGACATATATATGTACGTAAGTAGGATTCAGTTAGCGTTGGGAACCCGCGTACCAAATTTCTTGAAGCTGGGCCCATAAATAACAAAGACCGTTGAAAGGTTCAATATGGCGGCCGACAGTAGCATCATACCACCGAAATAAGTACGTACATTGGTCTTGGTTAGCGCAGGGAAGCCGCCTACCAAATTTCGTGAAGATGGGGCCATAAATAAGAAAGTTCAACATGGCGGACGTTGTCAACCATTATGACCGTTACACGTAGAATTTCGAAATGAAACCTGCTTAACTTTTGTAAGTAACCTGTAAGGAATGAGCCTGCCAAATTTCAGCCTTCTACCTACACGGGAAGTTGGAGAATTAGTGATGTTGGAAACTTCAATATGGCGGCCGACAGTGGCGTGATACCACCGAAATAAGTACGTACATCGGTTTTGGTTAGTGCAGGGAAGCCACCTACCAAATTTCGTGAAGATGGGGTCAGCCTTCTAACTACACGGGAAGTTGGAGAATTAGTGATGCTGGAAAGTTCAATATGGCGGCCGACAGTGGCGTAATACCATTGAAATAAGTACGTACATCGGTTTTGGTTAGCGCGGGGAAGCCGCCTACCAAATTTCGTGAAGATGGGGCCATAAATAAGAAAGTTCAACATGGTGGACGTTATCGACCGTTATGACCGTTACATGTAGAATTTCGAAATGAAACCTGTTTAACTTTTGTTAAGTAAGCTGTAAGGAATAAGCCTGCCAAATTTCAGCTTTCTACCTACATGGGAAGTTGGAGAATTAGTGATGAGTCAGTGAGTGAGTGAGTGAGTCAGTCAGTGAGGGCTTTGCCTTTTATTTATATATACAGTAATCCCTCGCTATATCGCGCTTCGACTTTCGCGGCTTCACTCTATCGCGGATTTTATATGAAAGCATAACTAAATATATAACGCTGGATTTTTCGCTGCTTCGGGGTTCTGGACAATGTGTCTTTTTACTTCCTGTACATGCTTCCTCAGTTGGTTTGCCCAGTTGATTTCATACAAGGGACGCTATTGGCGGATGGCTGAGAAGCTAACCAAGCATAGCACGCAGTTAAGTTCTCCTGACTGAGAAGCTAACCAATCAGAGCACGCAGTTGAGTTCCTGCGTGCTGAATGCAGTGTTAACCAGGAAGTCTCGTCTCGCTCATTCAGCATCAACGTGTTTCGCTGTGTAAAGAGTTGTGCTCTTTTGTGTTTATCTTTGTGCATAGACAAGCCCTTCATTATGGCTCCAAAACGATCTGCTACTGCTTCAGGGGCCGTGGCCAAGCGCAAGAAGATGTTAACGATTGCCGAAAAGGTAAATGTTTTGGATTTGTTGAAGGCTACGATTCTTTTTATTTAAAAAGTAGGAAAAGAATATAAGATCTAAGGCCGCAGTGTCCTTTTAACCACGGTGCAAAACGAGTTGTTAGTGGATGTAATAAGGCAGTAGTCTGGATGGACTCTGCTTTAGGGATTTGGATTGAAGACTGCCAGAAGAAGAACAACGGCAGTGTTACACAATCGCCTGAAGTGGCTCCTTTACAAGAGCTGTAACGCTCTCCTTTGTTGTAAAATTAAACTCATTGTTATCGGACAAGTCATCGTGTCATTGTTGGTGAGTAACCATAATTAATTTTCTACTTACAGTACTTAGTACATGTACGTATGTTTAGTGTCACTGTAGACACATTTACTGTATACTATTTTTCTTGCATTGTATGTATTTATTGCTGGTGGCCTGTCTATCGTAATGGCTGTAACATATGTGATATCGGAGACACTCAATATCTTTAAAATAATATTTAGGTTTTACTGTATATAAACAGTGTGTTTATATACATAATTTCAATAAATCTTACCTAATATCTAAGAGAATACAAAGGGATTATGCTGTATAACTCTGCGGGGAATATTTATAAACAGTGTGGGAGAGTTTATAAGGGATTAAAATCTTAGTGATTAGCAATAATGGATACAATGAGGCTATTAGAAATAAACTGGATACATTAGGATTAAAAGTCAAGACGGAGGAAAAAAGCTTAGAGGTAATTGTTGACTGTAATCTGAATTTTAAATCGCATATTAATCAGATCACTAGGACAGCATTTTTTCACTTAAGAAACATAAGTAAAGTTAGACCTCTTATATCACTGAAAGATGCTGAGAAATTAGTTCACGCGTTTGTTTTCAGTGAACTAGATTACTGTAACGCACTCCTCTCAGAACTACCCAAAAAAGACACAAATCATTTGCAACTAGTGCAGAATGCAGCTGCTAGAATCCTAACTAGGAAAAGAAAATCTGAACACATTACTCCAGTTTTGATGTCACTACACTGGTTACCTGTGTCATTCAGGATTGACTTTAAAATTCTGCTTATGGTTTATAAAGCCTTAAATAATCTCGCCCCATCTTATATATCGAAATGTCTGACACCTTATATTCCAAATCGTAACCTCAGATCCTCAAATGAAGGACAAAGCTTAAAAGAAGTGGTGAGGCGGCCTTCTGCTGCTATGCACCTAAAATCTGGAATAGCCTGCCAATAGGAATTCGCCAGGCTAATACAGTAGAGCAGTTTAAAACACTGCTGAAAATATATTACTTTAACATGGCCTTTCTATAACTTCAATTTAATTTAATTTAACTTAATCCTGATACTCCGTATGTTCAATTTCCTTATAATAACTACTCATGGTGGCTCTAAAATCCGTACTGACCCCTACTCTCTTTTCTGTTTCTTTTCCCATTTCTTTGTGGTGGTGGCCTGCGCCACCTCCACCTACTCAAAGCTTCATGATGCTCCAACAACGATGGATGGATTTAAAGGCAGAAGTCTATGTGACCATCATCATCATCAAGCCCTTCCGTGAGAACCCTAAATCCAAAGAGGACTGTTTCATTTATGTTAGGTAGAATGCCCAGAGGGGACTGGGCGGTCTCATGGTCTGGAATCCCTACAGATTTTATTTTTTCTCCAGCCGTCTGGAGTTTTTTGTTTTTCTGTCCCCTGGCCATTGAACCTTACTCGTATTCGATGTTAATTAATGTTGATTTATTTTGTTTTCTTATTGTGTCTTTTATTTTTCTATTCTTTATTATGTAAAGCACTTTGAGCTACTGTTTGTATGAAAATGTATGAAAATTTGCTATATAAATAAATGTTGTTGTTGTAAAATATATAAAAATAACCATAAAAATATATGGTTTCTACTTCGCGGATTTTCACTTATCGCGGGGGGGTCTGGAACGCAACCCCCACGATCGAAGGGTTTTGACTTTATATAGTTAAATTTAGTCATCATTGCATAACTTTTTCTCTACCATAGAAATTTAAAGACTAAATTCAACTTCCATTCCTACTAAAGATATTTCTGGCGACTAAATAGAACCTACTTATATCCAAATTCGAGCTATTGAGCTGTCGCCTGCCTGCCTGCCTGCCTGCCTGCCTGAATTTGTCACCCTCGCTTCGCTCTTACTTTTTTACCGTTCATTTAATCACGGCTAGTGGCGGAAAAATTATAAAATGGAAGGAGTATTACACTGAGTATGGCTTTACCAAAACAATTATTGATGGCGAATCGATTATTCATAAAGCTTCAATTGGTGATCTGTTTTTCTGTGTTAACCTCATATTTTTTCATACTTCTTCTCAAACCAAGGGGGTGCGAGGGTAAAATGAATCGGGAAGCGCTGATCAATGTAATCGGTGTACCAGGAAATCATGCATTGATAGAAGTTCCCCTTTGTTTGGAATGCAAAGTGTGATTAAATGCATTATTTTTTAACGCGTTATGGAGCACATGCATCGAAGCTTCTCAGCTGTGCTTGTGCTAAGAAAAGGAAACATTTTAAAAATAACGTAACACGATTGTCAATGTAACCTTTTGTAAGTAGTGCCTGGAGGATTCAGTGTGGAGAAACTCTAGAGACAGCGTGTGTATTAACTTGTGGATTTTTCTGTGAGTATTTGGTGGCAGCGTCACAAAGTTGGTTCCTCAAGATGGCGTTAGCTACAGAGCTCAGCTCAAAGCGAAATGAGGTGAATGGGAGGGGAGATGATGCCGTGACTCCCCCACCCGCCTTAACTGTCAATCCCCCACAAACACAGTCTCTCGGAATTTGCATAAGCACAGCCCTTACCCTGCAATTTTAACTTAGTTACAAAGTGATCAAAACTCTCGTTCATATCCTGCGTCCTCTCATTAAACTTGTATCCCGCATTACACGTGGTCATGACAAACGCCAGCGGCAGCCTGTCTATGAACTTAATTTAAACATTAGGTTTACACCGTGCTTTGTTTCTGAAGTAGCAGCACTCATGAATATGGTAGTATTCATGTAACAATTATGTCACATGCTCTGTCAGGTGCAACCCACAGTCTTTTTAGACATTAAAATCTCTCCTTCAGGTGGCCATAGGTCATTTCAATTTGTGCCCTTGTCCTAGACAGAGCTGCATTATATCGAGTTTGTGGCACAGAGTTGGGGTTAGGAAACGGGGTCATTAGAAAATGCCTACAGGCATATCCCCTGTCCCCAAGCAGGTTTCCATCATTTTGACCTGCGGAATATGTAAAAATTGTGAATACAATACACACATCACCATGATTTATAATTAGATTATTACCTTATTCAAATGTCCGATACAGGTGTGACTCCTTAAAATTTTTGAGTCAAGAACAGACCCTGGCCATTTAGCCTCCAAATTTGATACAAGGTAGGATGTATCACAGACCATTTAAGAATTTACAGCATGTAGGTCAAACAATTTTACTGTATGTCAACATGCCTATTGGCTATTTTCAGCTCTTACAAAAAGTTACACTACCTGCACGTTAATACTGTGGAAGCCTTTTCTGTTTATGTAATCTGGCTCATTTGGACGTGATGGGGCCTTTATTCGGATCTGCGTACAATCCAGTGCCCCTATCACATTTGGAAATCCTGGTTAATGAGAATGTTAGGCCGATTGTGAGATTCTTTATGGAACTGTGGGCGTTTTTGCCTGTGTATTACCTACCTGCAATGGCATTAAACGTCTCTTATATTGTCTGCACACACAGGTGCCCAGGAAACACTGTGAAAACTCGAAGGAAATATTTCAGAGCCAAACAGATTTTAAGAATTGCCTGGCAAACTGTACTTTTAGATAGATTTTCTGCATCGCCTACAGTATATAAAAAAAGTGGTGCTTGCAAAACACCTTTAAAGCAATGCACACTGTGCGGTTGTGAGAGCCTGACTTCGCCTAGTTTGACTTCAGATATAAGGTGCTAATAAATCTTTGAGGTACAATATTCCCCCTCGGCTAAAGCAGTATCTTTCAAAAAGAATTTCCTGCGGGAGCAATATAGGATCTTGCCGATCTTGCAAAACCCTCTCTATATGAAACTCTCTTCTTATAATTTGCACACCGATATCAATTGGTCACTCATCATGGAGAAGCCATGACTGAATGAATTCCATGCATAGACACTGAGTAAGTGTGTGAGCTAATCCTTGTCTACATAGAACAAACCTGCTTCAAGCAGGTTTGAGGATTTAAATATGCTGCTATGACAACACATCCAGTAAGAGTTTAGAAAAACCAACATCCAGAATCATACCAAATCGTCAACAATTACATCTGGCTAAACAATACGAAAAACACCCCGCATGTCTCCATGGTACGGGTTAAATTATGATTAATTTATTTTGAGGCAAACTAGCTTTGGCAGTCCTCAGGTTTTCATGTTTTATACTATTTGTTGTATTAACAATCATTTCATACATGTGCCAGGGAATAGTAGTGTGCCAGGTAAGAGGGTTGGCAGATGCTCTTGAACTACCAGCCAATGAATGTCTGTGGCATCATGGCTGCATAGGTACGAGACTGATTAGCATCAAGGCATGTTCACGAATGCACATTTACAAGATAATTGTGATTTATAAAGGGTAAGTTGTGTAGAAATGTGCATATGCCAGGTTTTATAAATATGATTTTTTTTTTGATGTACTCATTTTACTTTTGTTTTTGCCATGTGCATATTTTTGCCATTTGCACTCAAATCCACACAAAGTTTTACACATGAGGCTCTAGGTCTGCAGGTATCCCTTCCTATTTGATACTGGGTCTTTTAATACTTGGTTCACAAAATAAATAAATAATAAAATAAATAAATACCCACTAGAATATATCAGCTGAGGCCAAACAGATGCCAATATGCACTGGTGCAAACATCGGGGGCGTACCAAGAGTGACAGAAGCAGACAAAATTTAAACTAAAGGTCTTCCATAACTCTAACAGCAACATCTACTAAACAAACTCTTTACTGTGCTGAGCTAAAGAAGCACTGTCTTATATCGGGGGCAATCAGTTACGTTTTTTTATGCTTCACCAGTATCAGCAGTATTGTGCCACCACGAGACAACTGAACAATATAATGGCAGATTCAAACATGGCTGGTAGATTTACGCCTCTCTCATTATACATGAATGTTTTCTGTCTTACATTTAAACTCTGATGAACAGATTGTGAACAGCATAATGTATATTGACAGAAAAAGAAATGTGCACAGTATTTGCCGGTCAATATTACAAGTTGGATATTAAGCTGCAAGGCAACACACATTTCTCCACTACTAAATACATGCAGAGCAAATGAAAAGTCTGTAGTGGATGGCCATAAATCTCAAACAAACCAGATTAATTTCACATGTCCAATAATTAACTCTGCTCAGTATTTATGCTCCACTGCTAGTATTCATGAAAAAATTCTACATGTCCATTGTTCATAGCATTACAGCCAGTCCACAGAGCAGAAGGAATTAAAATGTTTACAAATGAGAGGAAACCATTCAATCTATTCTGATCGAGTGTTTAGTTGATTGGTCTCAATATTTCATCCAGTCATTCTGTTAAAGATTGCATCTGATAGGATATACTTTTTTTTTTCTATTTTTTAATCAGTTTCTGTAATAAAAAAAAATAAAAAAACTACTATTTCTGTCTTAAAATGCAAATTTTCATCAGAGCAGAGTTATTGGGCATGTGAAATTAATCTGGTATGTTTGAGATTTATGGCCATCCACTACAGACTATTTTCATTTGCTCTGCATGTATTTAGTAGTGGAGAAATGTGTCTTTATAACAGATCTAGGTTTTAAAAATCCACAAATGTTAACAAACTAGTAAGCTTATTCTGTTTAGCCAGCCCAAAAAAACTTTGCAAGTATGGAGTTACTATAGTACAAGTATTATTTTTTAGCAGTTTGAACAATGGTTGGTCACTGCTCAGGCAAACCTATGACTTACAGTTTACAACGCAGCGACTAGGTATCTGTGAAGTTTCCTGTACTCAACGCTAAAGAGACCTTAGCCCCCAAAATTCAAGAGAGCAGAATTTACACTTTAGTCAAAGCATAGGCCCAGATATATTTGACTGCGTCCCCAAAGGCAATGAATGTTTGCTGCATAATTAAGAGAGTACAAGAATGATAACAAATATTTGAAGTTTCAAGCTTCTTTTGACCCGACAAAAGCCAGAATGTTAGGTATAGGGAACAGAATAACTTTTTTCAACCTGAAAATGCCATATTTTATACTACTTGGCACTTTGATTGATTAAAGAATTAACTGCACTCCAAAAAATTCATATATTTTCAGTATATTTTGAACTTCTAAAACCTTAATGTCTTAACACATTTCCTGACTCACTGTAAGAGGCTAAGCACAGTGGGATTATGGCTCCTCAACAGACAGTAAAATGCTTCTGATAAGGCAATTACCAGAAAAGCAGGTGATGTTCAGAGGACACTAGAAAGTTTAACACATATTAAAAATTACGTTTGGGGGAAGGGCACAGATGTTTCTAAACATCCAAGCTCTCACAATGGTAATCATGCAAAATTATTTTCACTTGCTCCTTCTGGTTATAGTCACTAGGAGAACTCTTCTGTCCAGACTTCTATAGACCACTTAGTCTAACTACATAAAATGAAAGGGATGATCTCTATTGTGAAGAAACTCTGTCAAGTTTGAGGTGTAGAATGAACTAAAGTGTACCAGCTTCTCCCTTTACTGTTCTTGGATTTGATGTAATTCCTGAAACTGTAAGTATATGAAAAGGTGTCCAGTTTTTCTGGACCACAGAAGCCAGCAACACCTGACATAATGCATCTGGAAGAGTATGTATAGATGTTTTCTAGTGCAAGTTTCATAAAACTGTGGCGAAGTTTAAAAAATGTCAAATTAAAACAAGTCAAAATATGAAGTAGTGTTGCACAGTATACCATGTTCCAAAGTACCAATTTTTAAAACTGTACTTATACTAGCATTATACAAAATTTGGTAATCTTACGACATGAAAATGTTGCCTTAAGTTGTCTTTATTGAAATGTTAAGAGCTGTGTCGGAAAAAAAGACCCCCAGAGCACCAAACAGATTTGTCTACATATGCAATCCTGCATCTGTATAGTTAGCAGAAAACCAAAGAACGCTAGCTGAGCTTTGTTACTTAAGTCATCAATTCAGTTACAAAAACAGACATGGAAATGTTCTAGTTCTAGTCATCCCCAACATGTTGGTAAACAGAGCAGTCAAAGTGAAATATGGCAATACTTTTCTTATAAGGCAAATAAAAATGTTGAAACTGAAGATATTGCAGCTCTTGTCTGGAAACGGTCTTACAAAGCTCAGCTTGTCAAAGGAGGGAACATACTGAATCTTTCCAAGCATTTATCCCTTGCTCATACTGATGTCTTTCAAGGCTTAGAACTCAACAGGTATAAAATGGTATTTACAGTATGTAAAATATGGCCGGCCATTCATCCCGGCCAATACCAGCCGGCCGCCAGGTGGAGCCCTCCTTGCAGCATGGAGGTGCCCCGAATGCCAGCAGGGAATTATGGATGTTATGGACGGAGGAACAGTGTTTATTTACCCTACGCCCCAGAAGTACATCTAAGTCACATGGACAAGGGGAATGACGTGCTTCCGGGGTGAAGAAAAGGACTTTTGATCTGACCTGGAGGTGATAAGAGATCACTGAGACTGGGGATTGGAACACTTCCGGGTCAGGGAGGATAAAAGGATTGTGGGAGCTCCCAGATGGCAAGCTGAGCTGGGTGGAAGGGTGGCAACACGTCTGGGAGTGGATGATTGTATTATTGAGTATTTGTATTGTAAATTAATGAGTATTGTGGAGAGGAGGGTGCTTGGTGCACTGTGCAGAATAAATATAGTCTACTTTTAGACTTTTATGTGGTGTCTGGCATCTTGGACAAGGGTTCAAGGGAGCGACAGCGCCCCCTATCTGTCACAAGTAATAATAAGAAAAGTTATGATTGATGTATTTTGATGGATTAAAAAGTACAGCATTTTCACGCAGAACAAACTCATAAAGACAGACAAACACAAAGACAAACTAGTTCAGTTCCAATCATTGTAATTCTGTAAAGTGTGATACAAATGCTGAACTAAAGAGCATTAATCCCAAAAGTAGTCTATGCATTGCACACTACTTTAATTAGTGCGTATTTCACTAATAACATCTATTAGTCCCCAAGGACATTCAGAAGTGATTCTAAACATATTGTAATGACTGGGCTAGCAATTCCGAAGTCCATGTAGCTGCACAGTATCCATGCAGAGCGCTTTCTGAACACGAGGAGGGTTATGCAAATGATGCATCACAGTGAGATCTAGGAAGAGACATACCGACCAGCACAGCCACAGCACCATACGTCACCACAGGCCTATGCCAGCAGTTTCAAGGCAGAAGTGACATCACCACATATCTAGACCAGCAGTTTGGTAATAAATGTTTATTGGTCATCACAAATCAAACTGATTGACACGCTAATCACAACAAACTCAAACTTTAAGAAAACTAACCCCTAACCTTAACTACTTATCCTAAATGCTAACCATATTAACCCCTAACCTTCACTTCTGTCCTATTACTGCTGGTCTAGAACTTCTGGCATGGACCTACGGTGACGTATGGTGCTAAGGCTCTGCAGTTAGATATTACTGTCTAGGACGGCAAAGAGGGGCAGTGGCTGGTGGAAAAAATGTGGAAGGAGCGCAAGAGTCCCTGGTCGGTCGACAGAAGGTGCTCAACCTGATGCCAGAGGAGTCAGAAAGCTACTGATGAAGAGAATGAGAATTTGGTGCAATGCAAATTCGGAAGGAGTGGTATGCTTCAGTGCCATGACAATGAAGTGGTAAACAAACTGTCCAGGAAATTAGTGAGTTTGAGCAGTCACTGTTGTGGTGGCAAAAGTTAATACAAAGTTTTCTGTTATTTGCTTCAGTATCATTTAGTGGTGCAACGGATCAAAAAATTCACAGTTCGGATTGGATCACGGTTTTAAGTCACGGATCGGATCATTTTTCGGGTGAGCAAAAATAAAAAAAAAAAAAAGCTGACAAATTTAACTCTCCATTTATTTAAGTATTTTTGCCCATTAAAAAACACTCAACTCAAGACTCATTCCACTCAATTATATAAATACAAATTAAGGTGCAATATAGGGCATGATAACTATTACCTTTAATGTGGACACAATAAAAAACAACTTTAAATGCAATTTAAGGCATCATTGCTTCTTACTTTGAACATGGAGAGAGAAATAAAAACCAGCTTATGTCCACATCATCAAAAAAGAAGAAAGAAAGCAAAGCAGACCTGAGCTTATAATTTTAATTTTTTTTTTTCCAAAAACATACAGATGTCTACATTTTCTAGGGAAAGTGTAGATCTCTTTGCTGTAACTAAGTCCCTGCTGTTGAGAACACCCTCTCGCTAGGCACTGAAGTGCCAGGCACAGCAAGATGGTGTCTTGCCATTGTGGCAAGGTGAGGGTATTTCCATTCGTTGCTTTTCCACCAAGTCAGTGGATCACCATCGACTCTCATAGGATACCACCTCCTCTTTGATGGTGTCAGCAAAAGCCTTGCTGACCATGTCCTTCTGTGCAAAGGTCTCGCCAAAAAGCTCCGCCATTGCCGACTTCTTTTGAGGAGATGTGTCTGCTCCTGTTGGTGCTGCATATTGACGCTGCAGTGAAAGTTACATTATTGATTAAAACTTTTTTTAAATGATGCTGGAGGTTTGTCGAGCTCCTCTGCTTAAACTGCTACCGCTGTGCCTGACCATGCGTATGAAGCGGCAAACTAGACAAAAGTTGAGCGAAAATGCGTGAGAGAGACAGAGTTAGTGTGCGAGAGAGATTGAGAGAGCACAATACAGTGGAACTTTTTTTTTCTTGGATCTTCGGATCATGTGCATACCAAACCGTGGACAGGAATCAGTTCAGATCACGGATCAACAGTGATCCATTGCACCACTAGTATCATTTTGATAGTGATAGCAAAGTCAACATTTTAGTATTGCTCCACCATGCACACTCTTTACATGCGAAGATATCCAAAATAATACTAACTAGCCAACCCGCGGCGTACCATATGCCGCATAATCAGGCCGGTTTTTTAATAATTTTTAAACACAGGGAGAAAATTTAACATTTGCAAAATCGGTAATGTAATAAATCAGCAAGAAAAGCAACATTGTAACAATGCACGGAACGAACCAACACACAATCGTCCGTGCAGCATAGCGAGGTGGGAGGGGGGTGTGTACAAAGTGCAGGAGCATCTAAGAAGACGCATGTTTGTCGCGGATGCGAATTGCTGTATGTAGCGTGTACAACACTTTGCTATGCTGCACGCGGTCGTGCGTCGTAACCGAAAACTTGTTTTTTAAAGACTGCTCACTTCATTGTGTTTTAACCTCAGTTGTAAAGGAATGTTTTAATGATCCCATGGGATACCCCTCGCAAACCGTTTTACACGCTGCATATGGCAATTCACCTCCGCGAGAAACATGCCTCTATTAACAGTCAACGTATGGGAGGGGGGTGTGTACAAAGGGTAGGGACAAAAACAGTGGGAGCGTATGAGTCGCACTTAGTGGCAATTCCATGGTTTGCAGCCCGAATGGGGTTCAACGGCTTACCCACGCCTAGACACACGCTCAATCTCATGCATAATTATTTATTGAATGGTAAACACTTCTGGAAAGACACGGTTGTCTAAAACAGGTTAGTGTGAGAATACAACAGTAAGTGAATGAAAAGATGTAACTCTGGAGAGAGCAAAATACAACACAATAGTGAACCCGCAGCATAACAAACGGCGCATAATTATTTATTGATGGTTGAACACTTCTGGAGAGACACAGGGACACCCCTCGCAAACTGTTCTACAAGCTGCATACAGCGATCCACATCTGCGACAAACTGTTTTACACACTGCATACAGCGAATCACATCCGCGACATGATTTTTCCTAGATGGTCCTGGAGGTTCATTAATTTTCTTTTAGAGCCTGTAAAGTTAAAATATAGAGCTCTGTCAGGAAAATACTGTATGCAATACTTTAAGTCAGGTTTCACTTGACAATTGAAGAGCATGCGCAGAACCTGCCTTGATTTGTATTCCAGTTGTTACAATAAATCTTGACATTTTATTAGCCTTTTCAATTGCTTTTGCATATTGCCAGGAGGATGAGAACACAGTGTCAATGTAAATATATAAATCCTTTCCACGATTTGTTCCCTGTAGCACAGGATCTCTCTTCATGTATTTATAATTAATTGTCTTGTTGGTGCTATGTATTACTTTGCACTAGTTATCTAAATGTAATTGCATTGTTCCAGGGTTTGCTCAAGTGGAGGTTATGAATATACAACACTGAAAAGTGAAGAAAAAAAATTTATGTCAGCTCCTAGGTGTAAATCCCAGATCATCAGTATACCACATGAGAATATGGAAAGAAAACATCATATTAAAACTAGCTCTCATATATGTTTTGAATCTGATGGTCCTGCATATCCCAAATAACACCCTCAAACTCAATACAATTTAGGGTCACAAAAGTAGCAGCACTGGGCTTAACAGAAGAAATATCCTTAATAAGGGCACCAATTGATTTCTGGGTCTACTCGTAAACGCATTTTTACCCACATTTACATTATTACTGGGAAAAATGGAATCCCCAGTTAACCTAATCAACATTTGTTGAGGAACATGAGCCTGGAGAGATACACATACAAAGGGAGAATGTGCAAACTCTACACTGACCTCAACCAGCCACGAGAGTCAAAGGCAGAATTTTTAGTCCTTCAAGTGCCAGCACTACCTACTGCGCCACTATGCCAACCTCTATCAACCTCAACTCTAGAGCAGCAAAATTGAAAGACAGAGACAAACAGTGAAAGAGCCATGAACACCACCCTCTTCAATTATATCAAAGTCAGTTTCAATCAACAAGGCAAACACTTCTTCTCAGAAAATGTTTGGGGCTGTCAGATGCAGCTGTGGCACATTGGTATATTACTTTAGGTCGGCATAAAGTTTAACTAACACGACGACAACATCATACGACTTTTTTTTCGGTTACTCCTGGGGCGGGTGCAGTTAACTGAAAGAAATGAAACAAGACTAGCAAATGTCAAAGTGCTTCATTCTTAAGTTAAATAAATCAAGACAAATACTTCACGAACAGATTCAATCCTAAATATGATCGGGATATCCCAGATGTTTGCCTGTTTAACTCTTAAACCCGTTTGACATCATTTTTGATATACAGCATTCCATATCGCCAGATTTAACAGTAATAGAAAGGCACTGACTTAATCAGTTTTTCCAAAAGGACTGACCACTCATCAGTCTAGTGATTCAAGTGATTTCTAAAACTCTTCGGTCACTTTTTAAAACCTAATTAAAGTTGATACCATCCTAACACTGCAACATAAAGAACACTTTCTAATTATAAAAAAAGAAAACGCTTACCTGCTGTGCACCACATAAGACAGTTTAACCGATAAGGTTTACGGCAAACCACTACTTCGAAAGAAAGTGCTGAACATTGCCGATCGCTTACTTCCGCATCGAACAGCCCATATAGCCGCACCAAGAAACAGACTGGGGAGGGAGAGAGAGGGAGAGACAGAGACAAAGAGAGAGAGTAGGTGGGAGGGAACAGTATTTCTAAACGACGACCGACCGATCGATCTGCTTTCCGAAATTCTCCGAAGTGGCTTCCGACTTTCATTTTTGATTAATCTGTGCTGTTGCTACTTCTCTAAAGGAGAGTTCAGAGCTTTGTAGCGGAGGACGATTCCGAATATGTGCTCTTTTCATTTTTTAATTCGCCTTATACCTTGATAAAAGCTTAGTTTAATATTAGCAACCACTGATTATAGAAAATTACGCGCGTGTCCCATACGTAAATAACGTAGATGTTTAAAGTTTAAGCTTTTATTTATCTGGGGTGTTGTATTTGGGAGACCCCTATTAATACAGCCAAAGGTGAAAGGACGACTCTTTTAAAAACATCCATCCATCCATTTTCTAACCCGCTGAATCCGAATACAGGGTCACGGGGGTCTGCTGGAGCCAATCCCAGCCAACACAGGGCACAAGGCAGGAACCAATCCTGGGCAGGGTGCCAACCCACCGCAGATATATATATATATATATATATATATATATATATATATATATATATATATAGGTATATTTATATAGTAATAGATGGCATGTAGGGACTGACCCTGGAGCTGCAAAAGATGTCTGTATCGAAGTAAGTATGCTGGCACCCCGGCTGGGGTGTAACAAGGAATATCACCTGGCTGGGAGGCCAATGTGATGAAAGAAAAGGGGGAGACAACCTGTCAAGGTTACATGCTCCCCCAACATTTTAGGTGGCAGCATTACCAGTTTCGACACCTACAAGGCATACTGGGAACTGTAGTCCCATGGACCAGCCTTGTTGGGTTCTGTAGGTGCTGCCAGGGGGTGCAACAGGGATCCGTGATCCCTACTTTGTGGGGCTTCCCCATGACCCAGGAGGGTTTCCTATGGGACATGGCCTGGTTCTGGAAGTATTCTCAGATAAAAGGCCACTCTGACTCATCCAGGTGTGTAGTCTGGTCTAAATTAATTACAAATATAAAACACAGAATAATCGATTGCATAAGTATGCACCCCCTTCAAGTCAGTATTTATTATATGCTTCTTCAGTAGCTATGACAGCCTTGTGTCTGTGTGTACAGGGCTCTATCATCTGAATCTGCTCTTTTTTCCCCATTCTTCTCAGCAGAACTCACTAAGCTCTGTTAGGTTTCATGGAGATCCTGAGTGAACCGCATTTTGTCCAAGTCCAGACACAAATTCTCAGTTGGATTGAGATGTGGATTATGACTCAGCCATTACAGAATATTAATATTGTTTTTTAAGCCATCACATTGTTTTGTTGGTAAACAAATCTTCTCTCAAGGCACAGGTTTTTTTTCACACTGCATCAGGTTTTCTTCCAGCTTTTCATGGCCTGCTGCAAAAAAGCATCTTCACAGGATTATGCTGCCACCACTGTGCAGTGTTAGGCCTATGCCAAACATGTTATTTAGTCTGATGGCCAGAAGGCTTCATTTTGGTCTTTACTAGACCATATAACTATATTCTAGATAACTTCAGAGTCTCCCATGTGCCTTCTGGAAAGCTCAAGCCGAGATGTCATGTGTCATTGCCAGTCTCATGTAAAGCTGCAACTGGTGAAATACACAGGCGACAGTCATTGCATGCACAGTTTGTCCAATCTGAGCCATGTAGCCTGTAAGTCCTTCAGTTATCATAAGTCTTAGGGTGGCCTCACTCACTGCTTGTCTTCTTGCACAATTGCTCAGTTTTTGTGAATGGAATTTCCTCTTACAGGTGCATTTCTACTACAATCAATTAAAACCTCTTGACTACAGACAGGGGACACCTTTGAACTAATGATGTGAATTCTAAAACCAATTGATTGATTGATGCAGCAATTATTCTGGTATGCCATATTAAATGGAGTGAATACTTAAGGAGTCAATTAATTATTGGTTCATAACAATATTTAATTTAGACCAGAGATCTGTTTTCACTTTAACATTAAAGAGACTTTTTTTGTTCATCAGGGTTAAAGGAGACAAATTACAGTAAATCCACCGGGAATACTTTTATATATATATACAGTAGAAGAGGGAGTTAGTTGATCAATGAACAACTAATGAGAAATCTAAAAATCAAGCTTAAACTTATTTTGGTATTTTAAAATGCAGAACAAGATCCTAGTAATGCCACCGCCTCAACTTGTGTCTAGTGTAGCCCACCACAATCAACCAGACATCAACCATTCTTGCACCCCAACTTCAGTGTACACATAGCACCACTTATAGATTTATAAGTAAAGATATAGCAGTAGCGCAAGTAGTATTAGTATTTTTATGTGTACAGAGTACACATAAATATATTGTCCACTATACTGACCATCAGAAAAGCACAGGTTGTATAGTTGCTGCCTTAATACTCTTTTAGCTGTTTTGTTCTTCTGCCTCTCATGGTCTGCTCTGCAGAGGCTGCACTTGGTTTAACTTTGACAAATAGTTTAGAATGCAGTAGGGTTTAACACTTACAGAAAGTTAGATTTAAGCCCTAAATAAACTTCTATTGACTGCTTATAAATGTTAACTACACTCCACACATTTGAAAGTCGGTGCCCTTGTTAAATAAAGTATGAAACAGTTTTGATAATTGGCCACATAAAGGAAATAAATCAAAGAGGAGTCTTCTAATGCAACATCTTGTTTAACACTGGATACTAACACCATGTTCCTAAACTTTCCAGTTATCCTTCACTCTCTGATTAATAAATAATTTAAAATGTGCTATAGTAATAATAAGTACATTGTGTCTCATGTGTTCTTCTTCTTTGATTCGGTTAGTTTAAGGCAGTGAGGGACAGCCTGGGAGTTAAGTAGGATACAGTGTGGGATACTCACATCATGTCTCTTTTGCACTCGTTCACTCTGTCTCACAATTTGTGGCCTGACAACATGGCCCATAAAGAAAACTACCCATTGGGAATTGTCCAAGTGGTCCCAATGGCCAGTCCATCCTTGCTTAAATTTATGCTTTTTGAGCTTTTTGGTAAGTCACATCAGCTCTATGTCAACAGACAAAAAAATTAAAGCTTTCAAAGAAAAGAACACCACACCTACTGTAAAATATGGAGGGAGCTTGGTCATGTTTTTGGGCTGCTGTGCTGCCTCACTCATGGGGTACCTTGAGTCTGTGTAGGTAAAAATGTAATCTCAAGACTATCAGGAATTACTGCCCAGTGTCAGATAGCTTTGTCTCAGTCGCAGGCCAAAACACAGAGCTATGAGCACCCAAGAATGGCTTAGAACAAAACATTGGACTATTCTGAAGTGGTCTTCTTTGAGCACTGATTTAAATCCTATTGAACATCTATGAAAATAACTGAAATATGCAATCTGGAGTAGTCCCCCTTCAAACCTGACACAGCTGGAGCAGTTTGCTCAGGACGAGTAGGTCAAACTACCTGTTGACAGTTACAGAAGTCTCAATGAGAGCTACAGGACTTGCTTGTTTGCAGCGATTGCCTCTAAAGGTTGTACAAGAAAATGTTAAGGGTCCCATCATTTTTGTCATTGTTAATTGAATTTGTTTAATTATTTGAAATATTCTGTTGAATCAAACCCCTAAAGCAAAGTCTGATTTGTGTTATTTACGGAATAAACAATGATGGGTGCCACTTTGTTTTGTCAGTTTCATGTTGTCTCAGAGACAATTGTGGGTTCTTCTTTTTAATGGAAGGGTACCAACAAATTTGTCCACGTTGGCATATCTGAATACTATTACTGACCAATTTCATCCCTTCATTAAACCAGTTTATCCACTCTCGAAAATGACCTTTACATAGTCCACAACAATCTTTTAGGTAGGTGGTATTGTACATGTCAAAGTAACATCCACATGAATGCCAGAACCTAAGATTTCCTAGCAGAACATTGCCCAGAGCATTACACTGCCTCCACAAGCTTACCTTCTTACTGTAGTTCATCCTACTGCCATCTCTTCCCCAGGTAAATGACACACATATGCCTGGCTGTCCAAATGATCTAAAAAAACATAATTTATTAGACCAGGCCATCTTCTTCCTTTGCTTCATGGTCTAATTCTGATACTTACAAGCCCATTGTAAGCACTTTAGGAAGTGGACAAGTGTTAGCATGGGTACTCTGACTTGACTGCAGCCATGCAGCCTCATACACAGCAAGCTATGATGCACTGTGGATTGTGACACCTTTCTCTCATGGCCAGTATTAAGTTTATCAGCAGTTTTTGCTATAGACTCTCTTCTGTGGAATCAAACCAGACTGGTTAGCCTTTGCTCCCCATACCAATCAGTAAGCCCATAATTCTGCCACAGGTTCACCAGTGGTCCTTCCTTGCAAAACCTTTGAAGCTATAAACCACTGAGAACACCCTATAAGACATGTTATTTTGGAGGTATTCTGACCCAGTCATCTAGCCATCACAATTTGGCTCTTACAGTTGTGCTTGAAAATTTGTGAACCCTTTAGAATTTTCTATATTTTTGCATAAATATGACCGAAAACATCATCAGATTTTCACTCAAGTATTAAAAGTAGATAAGGAGAAACCAGTTAAAAAATGAGACTAAAATATTATACTTGGTCATTTATTTATTGAGGAAAATGATCAAATATTACATATTTGTGAGTGGCAAAAGTATATTAACCTCTAGGATTAGCAGTTAGTTTGAAGGTGAAATTAGAGTCAGGTGTTTTCAATCAATGGGATGACAATCAGGTGTGAGTGGGCACCCTGTGTTATTTAAAGAACAGGGATCTATCAAAGTCTGCTCTTCTCAACACATGTTTGTGGAAGTGTATCACGGCACGAACAAAGGAGATTTCTGAGGACCTCAGAAAAAGAGTTGTTGATGCTCATCAGGCTGGAAAAGGTTACAAAACCATCTCTAAAGAGTTTGGACTCCACCAATCCACAGTCAGACAGATTGTGTACAAATGGAGGAAATTCAAGACCATTGTTACCCTCCCCAGGAGTGGTCGACCAACAAAGATCACTCCAAGAGCAAGGTGTGTAATAGTCGGCGAGGTCACAAAGGACCCCAGGTAACTTCTAAGCAACTGAAGGCCTCTCTCACATTGGCTAATGTTCATGTTCATGAGTCCACCATCAGGAGAACACTGAACAACAATGGTGTGCATGGCAGGGTTGCAAGGAGAAAGCCACTGCTCTCCAAAAAACATTGCTGCTCGTCTGCAGTTTGCTAAAGATCACGTGGACAAACCAGAAGGCTATTGGAAGAATGTTTTGTGGACGGATGAGACCAAAATAGAACTTTTTGGATTAAATGAAAAGCATTATGTTTGGAGAAAGGAAAACACTGCATTCCAGCATAAGAACCTTATCCCATCTGTAAAACATGGTGGTGGTAGTATCATGGTTTGGGCCTGTTTTGCTGCATCTGGGCCAGGGTGGCTTGCCTTCATTGATGGAACAATGAATTCTGAATTATATCAGATAATTCTAAAGGAAAATATCAGGACATCTGTCCATGAACTGAATCTCAAGAGAAGGTGGGTCATGCAGCAAGACAACGACCCTAAGCACACAAGTCATTCTACCAAAGAATGGTTAAAGAAGAATAAAGTTAATGTTTTGGAATGGCCAAGTCAAAGTCCTGACCTTAATCCAATCGAAATGTTGTGGAAGGACCTGAAGTGAGCAGTTAATGTGAGGAAACCCATCAACATCCCATAGCTGAAGCTGTTCTGTATGAAGGAATGGTCTAAAATTCCTCCAAACCGGTGTGCAGGAATGATCAAAAGTTACTGGAAACGTTTAGTTGCAGTTATTGCTGCAAAGGGGGGTCACACCAGATACTGAAAGCAAAGGTTCACATACTTTTGCCACTCACAAATATGTAATATTCAATCATTTTCCTTAATAAATAAATGACCAAGTATAATATTGTTGTATCATTTGTTTAACTGGTTTCTCTTTATCTACTTTTAGGACTTGAGTGAAAATCTGATGATGTTTTAGGTCATATTTATGCAAAAACATAGAAAATTCTAAAGGGTTCACAAACTTTCAAGCACAACTGTACCCTTGCCCATTTTTTCTGCTTCCAACACATCAACTTCAAGAACTGACTATTAACGAGGTAATCAATTTTATTCACTTCACCTGTCAGTGATCTATCTATCTATCTATCTATCTATCTATCTATCTATCTATCTATCTATCTATCTATCTATCTATCTATCTATACTGTATAGTATTAATGTAAAATGCTTGCAAAATTGGCTTATTGACACATTTATTCAGGGTGGCACAGCAGATCAGGAAATTGTACAGTTGTTTACATACATTTTATTTCAGAGCAAGTTAAATGATTTGCTCAGGGTCACGCAGTGAATCCTAGGTGGGAAATGAGCCAAAAACCTTGCGGTTTAAGGTGTCATGCTTAGCTACTACACCATACTGTCTGGCAGATGTAGTTGCCAAGCTGAGTGACAGTGCATCTCTGTTACATACTCTGTAAATAATGCCAGTTTGCTTGTCAGTATTTTGATTAGACATGTCAGTTCATTGACTAAATGTACAAAAATCAATTATCCATTATATTTCCCTAACCAGTTTTTGTTTTTGATGGCATTTGTCATCATTTATACTACGGGTGCCACATTTAAAATACTTGACAGTCTACTGAAGGATGTATAATAACAGTACATCATTGATATTGTATCCTGAATACAACATTCCTTTCATTAAAACCTGTTTTTTAATCAGAGAGTTAATTACTCATTCCTTGGGATATGGAAGGAAGTTGGAATAGCAAGAGAAAGCTTCATGATCATAGGTAGAACCGGCAAACTCCACATTGACAATAGCCATAGCTATAATAGAGCTGAGAACCCGCAGTACTAATCACCCAATCATCATACTGCCAGAGTCTGAACTCAGAGCCCAGAATACGAAAAATCTGATTAATGTTCAAAGGAAAACTTTGTCTACAATGAAAACTTACTGCTGCCATAAACTTAAATGGTCTGAAGAGAATACTCCATCCAAAAATGATATTTCATTTAATATGTTACTTACTCCATATGTTTTGTAGAGATGACCAAGAAAAAAATGTAATTTCATATTTTCATGAAGAATGGAAATAAAAATGTAGCTTATGAACGAATAGAGGTGACTAGCACTGCACCACAGTAAACACTATCAAAATGTCCATGAAAAAAAAATATCACATTGCTTGTGTCACATAAGCCACATCATTTATCAAGAAGTATGCTCAGAATGTGTAAAACACATGTATTTTTTGCTAAAATATTGATAAAATTTGCTACTGGGAAAATCAGCCTTGTGCATAAACAGGAAATGCAATTTACATGGGAATGACTTGAAAAACCCGTCCCTTCTTCACATTCATGGGACAAGAGTACTATATTCGCCATGACGCCATTAGATCAAAGTTTTTTTGATTATCCCCACAAAACACATAGGGTTTTGGGTATTCCTTGAAAGTCTTCTTCTTCCTCTTCATCTTTCTCTCTCTGTTGATGTTCAACATCTGATCAACCTTCTCCAAACAGCCTAGTCCTGCACTTCTTTGCCAGTCAAACCTTTTTCATTCAGATCTTCTTTTACTTTATCTACCCACCTCTTCTTGGGCCTCTCTCACTTTCTCTTCTCCTGTACTTCCATTTCCATCACTCTTTTGTTCACATATTCATTATCTCTCATCATTACATGTCCATACCACTTCAACCTTTGTTACTGTACTTTCTTAGATAATTCTCCCATTTTTGTTGTACCCCTGATTGTTTCATTTCTTGTTCTGTCCTTTTTTATAACTCCACAGATCCATCTCAACATTCTCATTCCTGCCACATCCAACTTCTTCTCCTGTGCTCTCTTTACCGGCTATGCCTCAGATCCGTGCATCATTGCTTGTCTTAAGACTGTCTTATAAAACCTTAAATTTAACCTTTGCCTTAATTCTTTGATCAAACAATACTCCTGATACCTTTTCCAGTTATTCCATATGCACTGCACTCTATGAGTTATCTCTACATCAAGTTTTCCACCTTTGCCTACCACTGATCCTAGTTATTTAAATGCATACACTCTTTTCATCAGCTCTCTTCTTAAAACCTGATCATCATTAAACCTCATATATTTTGACTTCAACCTTCTCTCTTCCAAAACCCTTCTCAGTTCTTTCAACTTTCTCTCCACTTCCTCTTTTCTGGTGCTACACAACACAACATCTTCAGCAAAAATCATGCACCAGGGCGATTGGTCTTTTATCTCATGACTCAACACATCCATAAACAAATCAAAGAGATAATCACTTAAAGAAGATCCCTGGAGCAGGCCTACTCTAACTGGGATCTTGTCTGTTACTCCAATGATGCTTTTAACTTGAGTACTCACTCCCTCATACATATCCTGGACAATCCTCACATGGTTCTCATGTACTCTTTTCTGTCTCATGCACCTCCAGACCTCTTGTCATGGCACTCTATCATGAGCCTTCTCCAAATCAATAAACACCATATGCGGACCTTTTATTGTTTCTCGAGGTTTCTCTATGACTGTCTCAATGCAATGATTGCATAAGTTGTTTCTCTAATTAGCATTAAACCAAACTGCTCATCCTTGTGCACTATTGTAAAAATATACAGTATGTAAACTATTATGCTATACCATAATCTTTGATGAAGGTGTCAGGGATTATAAAATGTAGTAATATTAAAATTATAGAAAGAAAATGAAACACATGATAAAAAATACATCCTAACTATGATGGCAATAAATAGCAAAAAATAAGGAAATTGTGAAGGAAGTCATCAATTCATCAATCTATTTTTTTGAAATGCCTTACTTCACTGCTGGGTCATGGAGAGCTAAACCCTATCTCTTGAACATTAGATATAAAGCAAGAAACACTCTAAAGCAATTTTGAATTTCTAGTTAACTTAACACGTAAGGGTGTGAAAAGAAACCACAGATCCTGGAGAAAAAAACATAAAATATGGAGTTTTCCAGGAAAACATCTGTATTTCTGTGGACTTGCAGCACAAGCCATCTCAGTTTGCAGACATGCAGTGGTAACTGCTGTTGACCAGTTTCAAACCCCCTCTGGCCTCATATTCATCTGTTTTGTAGTGATGACCATGACAAATTTTTAATGCTATATATGAAAAATAGTGATAAAAAAGTTTGTGATAGAATTGAGGTCTATTGTGACCAATGCTGGACCACAGCAATAACTATCAAAACATCCATTAGAATTGAAGATCTATGTCTTCATTTCATTCATTGGTCAAGAGTACTGTCTTCTTCATGAATACATGAGATTAAAAAATTTTCACAGTCACCACTACAAAACACGTATAAAAATATTAGTTTAAGGTAGAGTTATCCCTTAAAGAAGTTAAATGTCTTAGCAAGCAACGGGATTATTTTTAACAAGAATTCATTCGCTCGCTCGCTCGCTCACTCACTTTCGTCCCTAGCAACAGTTACCCAGGTACTTGAGTGAAATTTCCGGACATTCTCAGATTGACATCCATATAATAAATTGGTTGAAACAAAGGCTACAGCCACTGCAGAACCAGGACTAGGTATCCCTCTTCAACATTATTGTCACCTGATTATATTACATTCAATAATAAAAATGAACAGATTTCAAGACAGATGAAATCCAGAAGATTCATTTATCTTTCCAACTACAGTATTTGCCTAATGCAGGGTCACAGGGGACTGGGGCCTATTCTGGAAGCATCCAATACAAGAGAAAAATCAGCCTGGGGTGGGCAGCAGTTCACAGGGCACTAACACACACACATTCAAACAAGGCAATATGATGCGACAAGTTAGCCTTTCATGCATTTCTTGAGGCTGTAGGAAAAATGGAGTATCTTTACCCAGATGGAGTGTGTTCAAACACCACACAAGTAGTGACTGTTTCTTCAGGAAATAAACACTGTTGCTGCAGCTGTAAGGGGAGCAGCACTAACCGCTAAACCAAAGTGCCACTGATCTGATAATGTATCTGCAAAATTGTAAAATGTTGCAGTACTAGGGTGTTGTACAATGTTAGCCATTATGAATGTAGAGAAAAGCCAAGCAAAATGACACCATTTATTGGCTAACTAAACTTTTATTGGCTAATCTTTTTAGTTAGCTAATAAATGGTGTCATTTTGCTTGGCTTTTCTGTAAAATGTTGCAGAAATGCTTGCAGTGTGTATCATACAATTAACTACTCAAATAAATTGCTTAATCAGTTTATGTGTTTCCTGACTTACCATGACCTGATTCACATACAGTAATAATATTGTGCCAAAAACTGAATATAAAATGCCTATTTAAATATTTCTGAGTTTCTATAAAACACAGTAAAATGAGATAAACCCTGTCACCATCTCTTAATCTTGTTGCTATTTTTAAGTGTTATTTTTTTGTCTTTTCAATACATCTGAGTTTGCAGTTGTGAGATATTTGCTTAGGCTTGCCTGCTTCACGTTGGTCTAATCACTTTCCCCATATGATATTCATTTAAATGAAACATGTTGTTACAAGGGAAATTGGTTTAAATATGGAACTGCTTGGAGGTCTTCTCTGTATTGTAGGAAAATATTTCCCTGGTGTGATTCATTTTGCGCAGCAAATGCCACTGTCTTAATTTATCAGAAAATATGGGCATTGGTTTTTAACATCAGAATTTCTGTTACAGCTCATTTTTCCATTATATTCTCGGCTTTCATTACTGCATGTCTTTGTAATCATATTTTTGGAAGAATGTGGTTGCATTTCAACTAATCAAAAAAGGGATTATAAAATAGATGTGTGGTAAACCCTATTGTTGAAATAAAATGATTTGTAAATTAAGTTTAGGCAGCACGCAAATATAATGGTGCACCAGTCATCTGCATGGCACGTTCACAGCTACAATTACTCATACTAATTGAATTTAGAGGTATTAATTAATCCTATATAAAGATCTTCAGGAAGAAATTACATACATGGTCAGAACATGCAAACTATACAGAGTTCTCATGCCAGGATTCAAACATAGACTTCTGGAGATGTAAAGCTGCAGCCTTAAAAATATGCCATTACCAACAAGGGAATCCCTGCTGTAATCAATCACAAAGAATATTTTCTATTCAAAAGATGTTGCATATTTCTAAAGCCAGCTGTGCTTCTCTGCTGCTGAAGCAAATACTAAATATCATGAGCACAACAGTAAGTAAGTTTAGATTCTAGAGGGTTTTCATGGTGTAATAAAACAGTGCTGGGAGGCTGCGGTTTTCCCGAGTGTGTTTCAGGAACGGAGATTTTTCGATTAACTGCTGCCCCCTGGTGATTACTTTGTATCACTGCGGGCAGCTCAAGTATAATTTATTGTGTATGTTTATGAAGATAACAGCAGTAAAGTGTAAACTCACAGTGAAGTTTATATTCATGTATTCAATCATATCATTATGCATGCATTTAAAAATATACATTCAATTTTCTAGTAATAATAATAATAATAATAATAATAATAATAATAATAATAATAATAATAATAATGTCTATGGACTGTGCTGTGTATTAAAAAAACGAAAATCAAACACCTTCTCTTGATGTATACGTTCACTTACTACGAGGATAAATATTGTAATTCATTGTAAGACAAAATGCCTTTTGAGGAAATTTTAAAATTGATTATTACATTACTTAAATGATTGGACCCATCCTTCTGTGAGTACAACAAAGCACTAGCTCTACTAAGGGAATTTCTTCCCATTCTAAAAGTAGTCATGAAGTTTAATTTAATATGGAAAATTAAACCTACAGCTCATTGGCACTTAAGGTTGTCAGGGATGCCAGGGGCAACGACCCGGCCGGGATGCCGTGAGGGACCGGATGTGGGTCTGTGCCCACCCTGGATCACGTGGGGGCCGCCGCCCTGGTTGCTTTGGGGGCCTGCAGGGACCCGTGGTCAACGCCAGGAGGCGCCCCAATGCCTTGGGGACCTGTTACCTCAGCACTTCCGCCACACCCGGAAGTGCTGGGGGAAAGATTTAAAAGGATGCCCGGTGAGCTGCCGGGAGAACAGCCATGCTGGGGCGTGGCCAACGGGGGAGTGTCGGGAACACCTGGAGCTCATCCGGGACATGGATAAAAGAGGCCGTCTCCCTTCATTCAAGGCTGGAGTCGGGTGGAAGAAGGACGAGGCACGAGAGGAGTGTGGAGGTGGCCCGGAGAAGAAGGCATTGTGTGGCCAGGACTGTGTATTGGGGTTTGTGGTGCACGTGGCTGTGTCTGAGTGACTTGAATTGTAAATATTGTGGAAAATAAACGTGTGGTGGTGGAAATCAACATGTCCGTCTGTCTGTGTCCGGGCCGGATCCACAAGGTATAATATGGAATGGATGCATCCATTGCCTTGTAAAGGTAAAGTCAGATTTTGTTTAAAAAAAAAAAAAAGCCCACAGTATGCAGTGAGACAAAATAAATGGGAATTATTTGGGAATGTAATTACAGTAATCTTCCAGTAATAAATTCAAACTTCCTCAAGAAATTATTTTAGATACATTTATATTCAGCACACAGTTTCCATTACAGTGTTGCAACAAGATGAAGCCTATGCTAGCAGCATTGGTTGCAAGTGCACGAACCACCACTTAAATCAGGCGCCAGTTTCTCATAGATCGAATAACTGTACTTAAAATCTATTTATACAATGTAATTTTGCAGTCACCCTTTAATCCAAAATTTACATCTTTGGCAAAAAACCAGAATACAAGAAGAAAACCCCCACTAACAGTGGAAAAATGTTGAATGGGTCAGGGACAGAGCCCAGATCTATGTAGTTGTAAGGTTAGAGCATTAATAACTGTACCACTATAAATTCACTGAACCATCTTTAAGTAGCCCTGGACTGAGGATTAGCCAGCTTGTCTATATGTCATAGAAGGGTGGAATAACGTAAAATACAAGTAGACTTAGGTCCCATCAAGACTGGGCTATGTACAGATTATTGCTATTACTTGTCAGGTTTCAATGTAAATTAATATTTTACTTTTATTGTTATACTGTATTCCTTTTAGAGCTGAGCTTCTAAGTCAAAATGAGTAACTCCATCCATGAACTGTTTGAGGTCCTTAGAAGATGCTTAATAAGCAATTCCTTATCTATAAGGCACAAGAGACCATCGTCTTTTGTGACCTAGAGTGACACTCTCAAGCCATTTCTGAACACCAAGGAGGCCAAAAAGTACAAAACAAGAAGAGTTTTATTACAGGGGGTGTAAACAAAGAGTTAAACAAAAATTTACAAAACTAAATAAAAGAGCTAAACAAATAAATGTCCCTATCTGCAATGAGGGGTGACTGGTCTGCTTGGCTACATGCACATCTGCAACACTTTCTGCTCTCCTTCATCAAAATGCCTTCTCCATACTCTGGACTGTTTTCTTTCTTTTGTTTAACATCTGGACTTCAAACTTCCCAGGTCTATGACCAAGAATTACTTTTACATGGATATAAAGATCAGGATGAAAGAAGATAAAGAGACCAGAGAAACTGTCTACTCCAACAGCTCACTGGAGCCCAAATATACTGTCCCTTTACTTTGTTATCAGGTGCAATGCCAGACAATAGGAAAACAAATCCAGTGTCACCACATGGGGGTGGCAGAGCACCTCAAACCACAGACACAGTAACTCATCATATCCATCCATCCATCATCCAACCCGCTATATATCCTAACTACAGGGTCAAAGGGGTTTGCTGGAGCCAATCCCAGCCAAAACAGGGCGCAATGCAGGAAAAAACCCTGGGCAGGGTACCAGCCCACCGCAGGGCACACACACACACCAAGCACACACAAGGGACAATTTAGAATCGCCAATGCACCTAACCTGTATGTCTTTGGACTGTGAGAGGAAACCAGAACACCCAGAGGAAACCCACGCAGACACGGGGAGAACATACAAACTCCAGAGAGTTTCTCCTAACTGCGCCACCCAACTCATCATATGTTGAATGAATAAAATAAAGGATTTGTCTTTCACCAAAGCATGTTCGACGATCACTTCTCCAGTAATAAGCCATAAATAAACAGTAAATTACAATTATTATTCCTCCTTCTCTCCTACACTTTGTGTCACCCTCTGTCACACATGAATGAGTCAGAGTTGGGCTTCCTTTTATTCCAGGCCCAGGAATTCTTTCGGTGCCATGCCATGTCTTCTGGGGAGCACTTTCAGGCCATAAGGAAAGTAGGGAGGTTCTCCCCTGACTGTGCTCTCTCTCAATCGCCAGGGAGCCTGACAGGGCTTTGCTTCCAGACTCTATTTCCCAAGTACCCCTGTGGGTTCCCAAATGGGTTCCACTGCCACCTGACATATGGGGGATGGAACCAATCTCAACTCTCCATCCACAATAATAGTCCAGCCAGGTGTAAATTTATTTCCTCGTCCAGCCGGCCATCCCATCTGTCCTACCATTTTGGCCTCCCATCCGGATAATAACACATTCTTCTTCCCGGCCAGGATGCCCATTCTCCTCTTACACCAGGTATACTTAACCTTGACAATAGAAAATTTTGTCCTTGAAATGGGATTTTGTCATTCCTGTCAGCATATGTCTTATGGACTTGGAGGAAGCTTTATGTACACTATTGTATCCTGTGCTATGTGTATGGGATCATTTGATTCTTGTATTTGCAGAGACAAAGAGAGAGAGAGAGAGTAGTGTTTTTGAGTCAATTTAACATGCCACAAGAATGTTTCATCTCCTCCCTTGTTGTTTTGTTTCTCTGTGTTTGGCTCCAATAACTCCTTATTGCTAACTATGTAATGTTTTCAACTGGCAGATAATAAGAATGTAGGTGGCCGTGTTTTTCAATGTATTCCATATTTTGTTAAGATTATCCAAATCCATGAAATAATTGGATTCTTTTAAATTTCTTACTTTCTTAATTTCCCAATGAATGCTGGCATATTGATCTTTTGTTGCTCTTAATAAAGCCTTTAAATCTTGCTGTCAAGACCTAACAGAATGAATTATTTGTACCTAGAAGTGATGATTAGACTAATCAATTATCAATAATCAATACACATATTTGGACTATGAAGCAAATTCCTTATGCTTAACCAATAAAGTATGGAATTACTACATACTGTATAGTGTTTGTATCAATATAGGTGTACAGCATTGTGATATCCTATGTTCAGATCCTTGCCTGGTAACTCCCATACTGTATGTGGATTTTCATTTACAACCAAGCCCTGTTGGGCTGCAGGAACAGCATCCTAGCACTCAGTAACTCTCAAAAGGATGATTCTGTCAGGCTACCTCTGAGCTGTTGTCCACATCCCAAAGATGCACAGGTTAGTTTCAGTATCCTGTCTAAACTGGCCCAGTGTAAGGGAGTGTGAGTGTGCTTTAGTATGGCCTTAATGGTGCCAGGTCAAGGGTCAGTTCCTGACTTGCACTCACTTTCGCTCAGGATATGGCTGCTGATTCCCACACCCTCAAAATTTAATTTAGGGGAATGAGCAAATGAAAGAATGGAAGGATAGGTGAACTACAATAATTAAACTCATAAAGCAGGATGTCTCAAACATATTTACACAGACAAAAGTTTCACGTAATGGGTGGATTATTTTAAATTAATTTTTAAAACCCTCTGACAGAGGGCCTTGCAATAAATTGCTGCTTTCCTTAAATCATATTTCCTACAGTATACTGCACAGTAATGATGTCATGTATAGAGGATGATATGCTAAATGTACTTAGATAGACAATAATTTGCAATATCGGATTATTTTTGACACTTTTTTGAACTAATAGTTAAATCTCCATTAAACTAAATAGTTTGCTTGCTTGCTTGACAACTATCCACTGTTGTCTTCCCTGTCACAATGTGATTACTGACTGTCAGTCTACTGGATAAATTCTGCTTAATCGTGAATCAGTTTGTGATATGACCTCAGTGTAACTTGATTCTATTTTTGACTGTTTCAATTATTTCTCAAATATGGGCATTTTAAATCAAAGCTCGTCTCCTCCAAGCATGCTAATTCTGGCATGATACTCACTAATGCCTCTTATATTACTGTATATCATCATTAATAAGCCAACTTGTTTGCCATCTCAATTTGAAAATCCAATTATCTTTACAATGCTTACTTATATTTTGTACATTTTTATGCAAACAAATAATGGGTTCATGTTACTAGTGACATCTCATTTATATATAGTATTTGGCGAAAAAGTGCCTTTGTATTCAATTTACTCTAATGACTTTCACATCAAAATTCTTTTTAAAAAATGTGGGTTCGTTACACTGGCAAAGTGCTGCTCAGAGACTAATGCTTCTCCCTCACAGCTTTGCCATCTTAGTTTCATGTTTTGGTTTGTTTTATTAGAAAAGGGCTGCACAGTGCTTCTGCCTTACATTATCATCATAGTTTTCTCCAGACAACTGAGTAGGGTTCTCCCCATGATGATGTAACAAAGCCACATCCACTCTAAAATTTGCAATTGCGTCTCATACAGTACACACATTATGGAACAAGGCCCAGCTCTGCCCCTACAACTATGACGTTCAGGGCATTGAGAGTAAAAGAAAATATTGATGCCCACCTGATGTTGCACTCAGTCCTGTCATATGTCAGCTAGGGATCCACCCCTGGCTGGGGCTCAAACTTATGTTTTATGTCTCTTTTGTACATTTTTGATTATTTTATTCATGTTGATTATGTGCATCATTCTTTGCTTTTAAAATATTGTTTATTTATGTAAGCTGCCTTCATCATGGTCAATGTGTTTTGTGGGTAGTTCGCATTAAGAGGTGGGGCCACCTGCCAATCACCACTGGGAACTACCCTCCACACTATAAATCCAGAGGGTCTTTCACAGTTCCTGGTGGTTTATTTCAAATGCAGCTAGGAGTGGTGAGTTTTTGTGCTTTGTGGTTACTAGAGTTTTCACATTTTGCTCTGTATTTCAACTATTCCTCGGATTTCGTATTGGGACTTCTGATTGTGTTGGATTGCCTTCTTGTTTTGGGCAAAGTCTATTGCTTTTGTACTCCACAGAGCTTCATTGTTATTAAAGAATATTTTTTGTGAAAAATAATTTGTTTTTTTGTTTTTACAAAGATTCTATGAGACCCATTTTGTGTATAGTTCCCTCTAGTGGACATTTGTGGAAGTACTTTTGGGACTTACATTCTTTGCAACTCCTAGTTCATGACAACTCTCTTGGAAAATGTTTAAAGAATCCTCACACAATGAAGACACGCTTCCAGTTTGAGCTTTTCCAGTCAAGGCTGTTCAGCACCAGCCAACAAAGAGACACAATGTCATGTTTCAGATTTTTTGTCTTTGTTACGTCTCAATTTCATATTTTCTTTTTCCCATCAGGGGTTGAACATTGTAGAATTTGTTTCTTCATTTGAAATTCAGATAAGATTAAGTTTTGGCAATATTGATTATGTTTTTTGTCATTTCCAGCAGCATTTTGTTATTAAAGGGAGCTTTGCCTACTGTTGCTAGGGTGGTTGCCACCATGGTATGACCACAAATCAAGACCTGTGAGGTCAGTGGCTCAAAATATAAAGATCAGTGCAACTGACTTCATGCTTGATATGACTGGGAGAAAAGCATTTAAGCTCCAAAAGCACTTACAAAAATATCCCCTAGAGGGGGAATCCTGTCAAAAACCCTGGCTAAAAATAAAAAGAACTATGTATCACCTTTATTAAATAAAATAAAAAATATTATCACAAAAATGCATTGTACATAAAGCTTCATAGAGCACAGAAGGCAAAAAAAGAGTTGCCAGCAGGGCAACATTTAGTTATACAACACAATTTTATACAACAATGCAGCTCAAAGTGCTTTACAGAATGTCAAAGAGAAAGTTACAAGAATAGAAAAACAATAAGGTATGTAATATTAAAGAATAAGTAACAACAAAATAAGGTAACATCAAATGGCCGGGAGGACAGAAAGAAAAAAAATACTCCATTTAAGCAAAAAACAAAATCTGCAGGGATTCCAAGTCCAAAAGACTTCCCAGTCCCCACTGGGCATTCTACCTAACATAAATGTTCCTAAATCAGTCCTTGTTTCTGTACTTCATATGATAGGATTTGATGAAGTTGCTCTCATGAACAACTGAGATACCCTCCTCCATTCCATCATCTCAGGGGGCTGCATGGTGCCTTGCCACCACATGTGACAAACATCAGAGAATAGTGGGGATTAGTACAGATTCTTGACCCCTGAAGAATATAATTCAATACCCATATAGTCTATTAAGAATACAACTGAAACTTAGCTACAAAAAGCCATATTAAAATAATGTTTTTTAGCAGTTTTTAAAAATGATTCACAGTATTAGGCTGACGAATTTCTATAGGGGATGTATTCCAGAGTTTAGCTGAATAACAGCAAAATGCCACCTCACCACTTCTTTTAAGCTCGGCTCTTGGAATTAAAAGCAGACCTCCAATCAAAGATCTCAGGTTACAATTTGGAGTGTAAAGGGACAGGCATTCCAAAATATAGGACAGAGGAAGATTATGTAAGACTTTATGAACCACTAGCAGTATTTTAAAGTCAATTCTGAATGACACAGGTAACCAATGTAACAATGGTAAATCCGGTGAGATGTGCTCAGATTTTCTTTTTCTAGTTAAGATTCTGGCTGCTGCATTCTGCAATAACTGCATCTGAGTGATGACTTTCTTAGGTAGTCTCTTTAGGAGAGCATTACGGTTATCTAGTCAACTAAAAACAAAAGTTTGAACTAATTTTTAAGCATCTTGTAAAGTTATAAGAGGTCTACCTTTTGCTGTATTCCTTAAGTCAAAAAATGCACTCCTCGTAGTCTGGTTAATATGTGATTTAAAGTTTAGGTCAGAGTCAATGATTACCCCCTAAATTCTTTATCTTCACCTTGATTTTTAAACCCAATGGATCATGTTTATCCCTTATTATGTTTTCCAATCACTAAGATTTCTGTTGTTTTCTCCGTATTTAGTTTAAGAAACTTACTACTTATGCATTCAGAAATACTACTAAAACATTGGATCAGAGTGCCAACAGCATCAGGGTCATCAAGCGCTAGCGATAAATAAAGCTGTGTGTCAATGTCAATGTCAGTTTCAATTTATTTGTGTCATCTGCGTAGCTGTGGTAACTCACCTTATGCTTTGAGATAATATGATCTAATGAAAGCACATAGATTAAAAAGAGCAGCAAACCGAGAATAGATCCTTGTGGTACACCACGGTAAAATATTATGGGTCTCCAAAGCACAATGATCACAACTAACAAAGAATTTTCTACCTGCTAAGTAAGACTGAAATCAATTTTAGATGCTGCCAGATAGGCCTACACATTGTCTAAGGCAATTTATAAGAATGCTGTGGTCTATGGTGTCAAATGCTGCAATCAAGTCTAAGAGAACAAGAACAGATATATGGTTCCTGTCCGCATTAATTCGCAAATCATTTACTACTTTAACCAGTGCAGTTTCTGTACTATGTTTTGTTTTAAAATGTGACTGAAATTTGTCAAGAATAGAATGTTTGTTCAAGTAATCATTAAGATGTTTAATAACTGCCTTTTCTACAATTTTACTTAAGAAAAGCAGGTTAGAAATTAGTTTAAAGTTGTCAAAGACAGAGGAGTCAAGATTATTTTTCTTGAGCAGGGGATTAACAACTGCAGTCTTTAGACAGTCAAGGAAGACCCCCGTATCTAATGATGAGTTCACTATGTCAAGTACAAAATCAATAAGGACATAACAGACCTCTTTGAAAAAGTCTGTTGGTACTGGGTCAAGGACGCAGGTGGAGGGTTTCAGTTGACAAATTATTCTACGTAGTTCAGATCGATCTATTCCAATGAAAGAATTTAACTCGCTTAAAAGGGCATGCTGGTATTCAATTGGATTAACTTTGGTGGGATGTACTATATTATTTCTAATATCATTTATTTTGTGTTTAAAAAAATGTAGCAAAAGCCTCACAGGTTTCAGTATCAGTTTTTAGGAGGCATTCCATTGAGTGAGCTGGGTTTAGAAGGCAATCAATGGTTAAAAATAAAACTCATGGATTACTAGCATTATCATTTATAATTTTAGATAAATAAGACTTCTTCTCATGGTGGACTGCATTGCTATATTTGGTTATTTTTTCTTTCAATATTTCATAGTGGACTGTCAGTTCAGTTTTTCTCTTTTTACACTCAGCATGTTCTCTTCAAGTCAGACACTCTTTAGGTCTTTCAAGTTATAATAGTGCAGAAGGATTTCTTAACTGTCTTTTCAGGGGCCACTATGTCAGCTGCAGCTCTCACCTTAGCATAAAGATTTTGTACCTTACTATTTATGCTATTAGCACTACAACCCAACTGATCGTGGAGTCAAAAGAACAAACAGTCAGAAATGTCGAAAAAGCAAAATGCACAGGAGAACACAAGAAAATACAGAAACTCCCTAGAACATTTGGAATGAACTGGCAGGAACTGTGGGAGTCGCTCTGGATTTATAGGGAAGAGGGCAGTTACTTGAAGTGATTGGCAGGCGGCCCTGCCTCTTATGGGACTGCCCACAAAGCACATGAAAGATAATTCAGGACTTAGATACAGATACATCAAATGTAAAGGCTACTGCAAACCATAAACAAAAGAGATAGTAACACATACAAATAAATATAAAATGAACAACAATAAAACAAAACAAATGTTTGAACTCCAGCCAGGGGAGGAACCCTAACTGAGATATGACACTGATATAAGAGTTTGTATAAAACCAAAAGACTTCTTCATGGGTGTTTGCTTGATTGCCTGGTACAAAGAATTCTTGATTTTTTTTCTGACATTGATTTTTAAATAGGATTCTTGGCTTACAGGCAGCCACAATATTCACAATAATTTGAAAAAAAAGGGGAGAGGGGATCATTACCAAGACTGCACAAGACATTAGTTTAATCAAAATGGGTAAGACTTGAATCTTGATTTTCACACACTAAATTAGTAAATGTCCCACAAAGAAGCCTTGCATGTGCTCCTTAAACTCTGGGGAAAACAACCACCAAAGAAACACAGAATCCTGAAGCAAAAAGAACAGGTATAGAGAAAATCATTTTTTTGATTGTTTACTGGCCTTGTGCTGTCCAAGAAACACCTGGCCACACAGCAGCTAGAGTTGCTATTGCAAAGCCTCAGTCTCATGTTCCAGTTGTGCAGCATGTGTAATCCATATGCCATTTTCCATATTATTGTAGCTTGTTCTTTTTCACCTCAAAGCCATTTGATACTAAGATTGAGGTGCTGCAGTTTCAGTTTATGAAATTCATGGCCAATATATTTTCCTGGATGGCAGGTGATTGCAAAGCTTTTAGTTTACTTAATATTTAAATCTATATATCTTTATTTTGTCAGATAATAATGGTGGCATGATTTTAATGCCAATAAAGGCATACAGGCACAGATATCATATTGTTTGATTGACTATTTAATGAGTTTGAACATCTTGCTAGTCATTAAAAAAGAGTGACATACTGTATATAAATATTTAGGTATGTTAACATTAATGTTACAGAAGTCTGCACACAGTTAGGAGACTTGGGTTCGCTTCCCGGGTCCTCCCTACGTGGAGTTTCCATGTTTTCCCCATGTCTGCATGGGTTTCCTCCTGGTGCTCCAGGTTCTTCCCACAGTCCAAAGACATGCAGGTTAGGTGCACTGGTGATCCGAAATTGTCCCTAGTGTGTGCTTGGTGTGTGTGTGTGTGTGTGCCCTGGGGTGGGCTGGCGCCCTGCCCGGGGTTTGTTTCCTGCCTTGCGCCCTGTGTTGGCTGGGATTGGCTCCAGCAGACCCCCATTACCCTGTAGTTAGGATATAACGGGTTGGATGATGGATGGATGGATGGAAGTCTGCACACATAAAGCAAAAATCTTGTAGAGCCCACAAGAACACTATGACCACTATGGGTCATTGCGGCACCCCAAATCCCAGACAGAACTGTACAGACACAAATCCTGGGTTCAAATCAAAGATTTATTATAGTAAATTACCTTAACAGAGTCTTCCTTTTGTTGTAATAACCTCAATAAAATTACGACTATTCTTTTTCTCTTTTTCCTTCCAGGTGAGCTGTGTCCTTCTTCCACCCAACTCAAACTCACCTTGGTGAGGCAGAGTGATTCCTTATACTTTATACCTTATACCTTATACTTATGGTGCTAGGGCATATTCTGTTGGAATCAATTCCGATTGAAGCAGAATTCCCTGAAAGCAGGGATCATAAATCTCTACAGTACCAAATGGCGGCACCCATGGAACCCAACAGGGCTGCTCTATGGCAATACAGTTCCTAGCATGCCTTGAGGGTTTCCATTTGGGTACCGAGGCCCAGGAATGCTTCCATGTATAGCATAGTGCCCTCCCCGATCTCTCCGTTATGTTGTCCTCCCGGCTGGATAAGTGTCCTTTATCCACCCCTGCCGGGCTGCTAACACACTCCACAAACTGTTGGCTTCTCATGCCGACTTCATGGCAAAGACAGGAAGTATTCTACCTTTACTTTCTCCTGGCCTCACAGCCAGGTAATGGACTGGGACCCATCCTGGCAGGGGTACCAGCCCAGGTGTGCCATCCATGGCAACATTCATTCCACTGGTCTCCTGGCCCCTTTATAATTTTCATTGACTGGATATCAAGGTGCAGATTAGGTTTGGAAGATATCCAGTTTGGGAATCTAAGGGCTGCATCTCTTGTATTAACAGATGATGTTGTATTCAGCACGACTGAATTGTGATCTTTGGGTTACAGTAGGACAGTATGCAGCTGACTGTGATGCGATTAGGATATGAATTACCACTTACAAATATGAAGCTATGGTCTTCTCATGGAAGATTGTAAAATTTTTCCTGCAAGTGAAGGAGTTGAAGTACCTTGGCGTGTTGTGCATGAGCGAGTATTGAGAAGGCTGTGAGATTAGTTGACTAATACTTGCAAGTGTATTAGTGTGCAATTGTATTAGCCTTGTATGTGGCCGTGGTGCTGAGTCCATAGATGAAGGTATCAAATTATCAATAAGTCTACATCCTAACTTATGGTCATAACCTCTGTGTAGTGACTGAAAAAATTATTTTGTAAGAAGCCAAAATGAGATTCCTGTTCAAGGTTGCTGAGGAGTTCAGCAATATGGGAAGATCTCATAGAATAATGTGAGCTTTTCTGAATTTAATTGAGGCACATGAGGTGGTTTGGACATGCAAGTTGGTGTTCACCCTGGGTACATCCTGCAGGAGTTATATAAGACATTGTCCACTGAGAGGTGACTAAGTGGGTAGAAACAGGGCATACTGAAGGGATTATATCTTTCAATTATTTTAGAGATGTCTGGGTAATCCCTGGGTAGACCCAGAGAAAGTCATTAGGTACAGGGAGGCCTTTTCAGCCCAGTTTAGCGTGTTTGTACCACAATTCTTACCAGAAAAAGCAGAAAAATAACGATAATGATAACAATACATAATAAAAAGACTCTTGGGGAAATTAAAAAATTCAAACTCTTAACCAATGAATGAGGGGAGAGGTGGGGTGTCTGTTTAAAAGCACAAACCCATGTAGAGAGGATTTCCTATTTGTGGACTACTTTCATTTTCTAGAGATGTTTATTTATCAGTATTTTAGCAAACTATACATGTGTTTTGCATGTTCTGAGCATGCGACTGGATGACTTAAATTGTGGATAATACAACATGAGTAATGAGAGAATTTTTAATGGTGCTGTTGTCCAGCATTGAGGACCTCAACTAACTAACTAGAAGTGGGGCCTTTCATTATAAGAACATGTGCAGTTACAGCTGGTATCAATTTCATTTAGCCATTTTGTAATATGAATATGGTGCCAAATACTGATCTTAATTGTCACAAAGTTCAAATGGGGTTGGGTTGAATGTCACAATAGACACTGTCTGTGTGGAGTTTGCACTTTGCCCCTTTGTTCATGTTGGTTGCTCAAGTTTCGTTCAGCATCCCAAAGATGGGCATGTTATATTGACTGGCAACACTACCTATATGTGTGTGTGGATTGGTGTTTTATCTAGAGTGGGTTCCTGCTAGTATCTCATACTGATAAGGTAGACTTTGGTTTCCTGTGATGTTTTGAGAGAATATGTGGCTGGATATCATTTTGAATATTATGTTGTCATATCCAAATTTTAGTTATTTTAAATGGGAAATTCTGATAACTTATGCACCTCTAACTGGAAAGAATTCTGGGGCAGTAGCTTTTGTTTGCATTTTTTGTAATCAAATTGCTATTTTATTTTCTTTCAAATACTGAAGATCATTATTGGGAAAACTGCGGTGGGCTGGCGCCGTGACCAGGGTTTGTTTCCTGCCTTGCACCCTGTGTTGGCTGGGATTAGCTGCAGTAGACCCCTGTGACCCTGTAGTTAGGATATAGCGGGTTGGATAATGGATGGATTATTGGGAAAAATTACTGAAGATGTGACTTTACAAATGTTTAATTAGTAACCAGCAGTTAGATGCGTTGGTTGATTTTTATTCTTCACAGACATCTACAAACCCATTATATTGTGTTACCTCATCAGAGTATATCTAAGTGTACAGGGCATCCAGTTTTTACAGTAAAGTTATAATAAATGGTATGTAGTCATGTTAATAAAATTTAATGGTTCAATATCATCATTATGTTTTTTATTTATTGATTAGGTAGTATGATTGGATTGAATTCAATTACTTGCCCAGTCACTGTCTGGGTGGAGATGGTACATTCTCTCTGTGTCCACATGCATTTATGTTTGGATACTCTGGGTTCCAAACTAAATTCCACAGATAGGTGTGTTGGTTTAATCAGTGTCTCTAAATTGCTTCTGCATAAGTAAATAAGGGAGTGTGTATTAGTGTGCCATTGTGTTCCTGTCCAGGAATAGCTTCAGGTTTCTATCTGACACTGACAGGTTTTCTTGTGATACTGAATTGGATTTGGTGCATTTGGAATTTAACAAATGGATGGATGGATGGACGGATGGATGGATTAGTTATTTATTGCACCCCTCGACACCCCCAATTTTGACTGCAAATGCCATTATAAATAATTCAATACATTTTCCTCCATGAATGTCTTCAAAAAATTAATATTTATAAGACATTTTGGATTAAGGCATCTTCCATATATATAATTGCAACTGTGCCAACTGCCTCCTTTGCAAAAGCACCACCATTTCGCACTTTCCAGCATTTAGAACAAAATGGTGTCACACTTCATTAGAAAACAAAACACTAATGCTTCACACAAAAATGTGTAATGAAGAAGAAATACCACAGTGCAAAAAAGAAAAAAAATCCTTAGTTATTCTTCAGTTTCATTAAAAATCACTTTATTTTCTATTTTAAGGTGGGAATTTTTCTTCTCATCACCAAATAAAATGTTATCTCATGCTCTGGCCGTTCTGTGCATTTCTCTTTGGAATTTGTGTTTCTACATCTTAATCCACTGCCATCTGATTCTGGCATGGGTATCTATTACTGTAAATTCCTTTTTCTCTTCAAAACCAATATCAGAGATTCGCTCCTGTTTTCTGTGGTCCTGGAGCTACCTGGGCACATTGCACCACTATGTAGCCCCAAATGCTCCTCTGCTGTTCATCTTACAAGACTATAAGGGTAGCACTGACCACCAGAAAGGATCAATGACCCTCCACACCCCAGCTCCCTTTGGAAGAATGCATAAGTATTTGACTTATTTATTTATTAATGTAGATTATGTAGGAGTGCAATTTCTGGGGTTGAAACATAGTTCTTAAACCTGCTTGATCCCACTCAGATTGATGGGATAGCAGAAACAGACCTGGACAAAGTGCTAGTCCACCCCAGATTTCACTTGTGCTTAAATATGTACATGTCTCTAGAGATTTAAGAGAAAAATCAGGGTACTTGAAAGGAAACCCATGGAAAGACAAGAGATTCTAACTTAGGATGCTGGATCCACAAAGGCAGCAGAACTACTCAGTTTGCAGCAACATGAAACATCCATTGTGGAAATTATTTGTAATATTGCTTCCTGGAATAGGCTGCAGTCCCCATGACCCTGAACTGAGCTAATTTAATTCAAGAATGGTATGGTTTGACACTTTTAACTTCCTTATTACATTTTACAGTACATGTGACTAATTTGGATGTCTAACTAAGTGCTACCACAACTCTACCTAACTTTAATATGTGGCTATGGTTCATTGCATTTTGATTTAAAGTCAATGTGGAGCCAAATTTTCAAAACAGTCTCATAATTTTATGCATGAATTGCAAGAAATATTTCCTTCCCTTGGGTGCTGAGGTTGAAACTGGTTTAATCTGTTGATGGACATGAGTTTCTGGATATAATGTTCAATTCTCTGCTGCACTGGAACATCACAATTAATTATCTTTCAAGCATATTGTCAGTTTTGTAAGGCAGCCTTCCAACATTTTATCAAGTACAACATACCTATATTAACAATGCCTGATGGGACACTTGGTGTGTTCTAAGCTGTCTGTGTATTTGTATAGTGATTTCTCAAATCCTCCAGCGATTATTGCTTTTTTCCCATATTTTATCAATTTTCTTTTGTTTATATATTTTGGCTTCTACACTTTACTGCTTCTACAGTCAAGCCTGAGGAACTTACTTTTTGGTGCCAAGGATGTCAATCTAAACTTATTTTATAAGCACTGCAGTGGTGCAGTAGTTAGCAAAAGCTCAAATCAGTCTGAGCAGTGGCTGTGTGCAGGTTAGGTGAATCGGCCACACTCAGTTGTAATGGGCTGTATTGGGTTAATTTTTGCAATGCACCCAATGCTATCAAGATTTTCCAGCACCTCAAACCTGAACTAGACTAAGTACAGGAAATAGATGGATTGCAAGAGTCATTTTGAAAATCAACAGCAGTTCTTGGTTTGTTTGAGCCATGTCTCGGGTTACATATTACCTGAAAGCAAGAAAATTGTCTTTTCTGTATGATTTTGATTACTCAGTTATCCAATATCTCCCACAAACACTATTGATTTGGTTGCCCAGAGGACTATACTTTTTATGATCTGATTGAGTTTAATTAATGGTGTTATTTAAAAAGAGCTGTGTCAGGGCTTAGAGTGGATGCATTTCTCTATTTCTTCTACTCAAAGTGCAAACACTGTGGTATGACTGGAAATATTAGAAAAGATTCCTTCTGCGATAAGGCAGTCCTGTTGGTTAATGTCATGTTATTACAAGAAGACACTTTAAATCAATATTTACTGATATTACTGAAATATCCGATTAACCCAAGTGCTGAAATGAAGACTCTCCAGAAGCTAGTAATATAATGTTATATGACAAGGCTGGACTGGCACTATTGCAGTCACCTCAGACCTCCAGGGACCTGAGTTCAATTCTTAGCCTGTTTACTAAATGTGTTGCACCTGAATCTCAAAAGCATACATATAAGGTTACTTGAAAACTCCAAATTGAGAGGGACATGTACACAATTGTGTCCTGTTACATACTGGTATTTTATCATAGTTTGATTTTGCTTTGCATCCTATGCTGCCTAAATAATCTTGAGCTCTGTATGACCCTGTTCAAATAAAACAGGTTTATTAACCGAAGTACCTTACAACAAGGTTTTCACATGTTGGTTCTTCATAAATTTTTTGTTTGTCTCTCTCTTTCTCATCTTTCACTCCTCCACTCCTTCCAGGTGAGTGTTGTCCAGTTTCTTTCCAGACTCCGACTTGCCTGGATGAGTTTGAGCAGCTTAATTTTTTCTTAGAACCAGGAGTACTTCATGTATTAGGGCATAGCCCGATGGAAGTACTTCTGGGTCATCTAGAAATCCCTGAAAGTAGGGATCACAAACCCTACCAGCACTCATACTGGCCTCCTAGCTGGGTATTGTTACTTGATCTGACCATGCAAGGACACCAGCATACTAGGTGCATCGACCTTTACAGTAGATTTTTGATTTAGAATTTGGATAACCCAATAACACAATCCTAGTAAAATGATTGTAGAATTGCTTACAAAACTTCATACATGAGGCATCAGGTGATGGGAGTTTGCAACAGAGGAGCCTTCCTAGTTCAAGGCCTTGATTAACTAAGGAGACATGTGCATTGAAGGGTGCTCCACACAAGAAGACACAATGTGAGTGACATGGTGAGAGACAAAATCAAAGGTACTAAAAATAAAAATAATGACAAAGATGTAAAGGGGAATATGAAGAGGCTATCTTACTAGAGTAAAGTCTAATAAAAGAGACACTTAGACACACAAACATGTATGTGATTAGTCAATTCGAATATGCATTATGACAAATATTTCCTCATTTTAAAATATGTAATTTGCTGTGTAGTAAAAGCGTAAATGCCTTAGAGCCAAGATGGTATGCAGAAGAGAAGAAAAACAGCAGAAAGACAAAATCCTGGCAATGTCAAAAACAAAGGAAGACAAATGGTAAAAGCATTCAAAAATCAGAGGTAATAAATATGAAGTGAATAAGTTTATCGTATAAATATTCATTCCCTTCAAGCCAGTATTTAGTAGAAACACCTTTGGCAGCCATGTTTGCCTTGAGTCTGTTTTGCACATCTGGACACTCTCGTTTTTCTCCATTCTTTTTGAAAAAGCTGTGTAAGCTCTGTAAGGCTGCATGGATATCATGAGGGAATGGCCTTTTTTAAGTCCAGCCACAAATTCTCAGTTGGATTGAGGTCTGTGCCCATTTCTATCAAGCATCTCAGCAACTCATAGCAACTGCACAGTAAGTCTAACTAGGACAAGAATTTGCCCTACCTTATAGTAGGACACAAGAAGTTACAAAGTGTTCTACTCCCAATCTCAACAAGGACTAGGAGGCCAAATCTGAGAATGAATGAATGATATCATGATATTACAACTCTACTTGCCGTAAATTGCCACTAGTGATGATGCTTTGCAGTTTTCTGATACTAATGCTAAGGATTCCCCACAAAGATAATAATAATAACACTCAAAGTAGTACAGTAGGAGAACAAGATGAAGAAGGAAACCATACGAGTAATAAGTTAGGATACTATGCTAAGTTGCATGTAATTGTTGCCACTTGATTGCAACAACATCAAGAATAACACAGTAATGAATACCAAGATGGAAAGACTGAGAGACACACACCTAATGAGAATAAAGCCCAGTAACCATCACGTTTATTTAACAATTAACTATTCACAGCAGTATTTTGAGAAGAACCATATTCATGCTGATATGCCCAAGGGAAGCTCTTTATACCTGCAGCTTGAATCGGATTTATAGCCTGTTCTCCCATTCTATTCTACTTCTAGTGTTCATGATTATCTTCCAGTGTCGTGTGCCATGTCTCTCTCTCCATGATCCCCCTTTATCTTTCCCAAGGCTCTATTTATCTAATGCCCTAGGAACCTTCAAGTGCCTTCTTGAACCATCCTAAACTTATAAGGAATAACAAGAATTTGCAGAGGTTCATGGAATGCAGTGCTCAGTGTACCTCTCTGACATTTCACAAACAATCAACCATCCTGCCCTGCTTATGTTCAGGGTAATATTCTGGCTGCTACAGTACAATTTGCATCCATGCCCACTTGCGTGTTGATACTTGTATGATATCGCTTATGATTCACATATGCATGTTTATCCACACTTGGGGCAATGACCTTTATATGCATGTTAATTTGCATGAATGCAGCTTGCTTTAGTATTAACTCACATAGCGTTATGAGAAAATGTATGAATCTATGTATTATCTTGTGCGTTGTAAAGGTGTTCAACGTTTGGTGCCAAACTCAAGAAATGGTCAATTGTGACACACACAAATCATTGCTGTTGCAAAGTTGTATTTTCCCTGTAGCCAAAAAGCATAATGTTAAAAATAATTTAATATCAACAGACCGCACATTGCTTCTCCATGTTGAACCATATGTCAATAGGCAAGATTTGTTAAGAATATTATTCCATCTCTGTCAGATCGATATCTTTTATGAGCTCACCGTTGTCCAGTGTTTAAAAGAAACATCTTTCCTGGGATGTGTGTGTTGATCTTTGCCTAAACCCCATCTTCTAGAAGTTCCTAATGAGTTAGGACTGTTCACAAGCTTTTACAAAATCTTGGAGAAGTTAGACGTAGTCTTCAAAATTTGGAAAATATATAAAATGCTATTACTACTTCTCCTAAGTGTAGAACAACATTTGCATCACTATGAGAATTGAGCCAGTTAGGACCGTTTTCCTACTCTGAGATGCTTGATTAAAAAAAAAGGGTACTGGACTCAGCATCTGCCACTCCAGGACATTAACAGTGTTTTATGCCATTCTAATGTAGCTTTAACTTTATGCTTGGGGTCATTGTCTATTTGGAAAATAAATCGTCTTGCAGGCTGCATCTCATTTTCATGCTGGATTTCCTTGTACTCGTATTTGGCTGCATTCATTTCACTTTCTACCTTCACAAGACTTCCGGAACCTGCTGCACAGAAGCAACTCCACAGCATGTATGATGGTGCGGGTTAGCTCCATACTCCCAGCTGCTCAAGGGAGCCTCTTGAATCTGCTACCATCTGTAACGTACCCAGGATGACCTTAGCAAATGAAGACACATACAGCCAAACCCTCTATATCACAGCATGATGCTGCCACCAGTATTCATCATGGTGGGAATGGTGTGTATTTTTGAAAATGTTATAGTATTAGGCTTAAGCCAATCATGACATTTAGTTTGATGGCCTAAAAACCCAGTCTCATGTAATTTCTGGCAAACTCTAACTGAAATGTCTTGCAGAGACTTGGATATTTTGTAATATCAATCCCCTGACTTGTCTGGTTCAACCACATTTTCACAGAGCTGCAACAGAGATTTGTTCTATTGTCTTCACTGTGTAGGTTTGGTCATTTTGCAGAGATTTGTGTTGACATTAAAGAGACTTTTTCTGTTGATTAGTGTCAGAAAAGCCAAATTAAATCCAGTGTTAGTCAGTGTTGTATAACAATAAAATATGAAAAGTTCCAAGGAGTTGAATACTTTTTATAGGCACTATAGATAGATAGATAGATAGATAGATAGATAGATAGATAGTTAAATCACTCTCTATTATACAGTATATAATACTTTTCTGAGTACTAAATTATTAATTATTCCTTTTGTTAAGAGAATCAATTTTAAATAAAATCATACAAGCTGAACCTGATATTTATGTACAGCATCCACACATCCATTTTTGGAGCCACTTAGTTCAATTAATGATTCAAGTTCAAATTTATATTTATCTGGGCCACGGCCAATTCTAATAGCATCAGGTGCAAGGCAAGAACAAACCATTGAAAATGGGTAAAAATCAATGACAAATGTGTAGAACAGTCTATCTAAATATATCTTATCCCAATCAATTAACACTCTGAAAAAATACATACATATGAGCTGGTTCAAAGTAGCCACGTGGCTTCTCTGAACTGAATGGACATTGCAAATTGACTTTCCATTTTTTCTTTCCAGCAGATTGTTTTAATTACGCTCAGAAATGCTTGCTAAGCTGAATAGCACTTCAAGCTGTACGATTTCTACGATTTCCTTTTATGTCTTAAATCTTCACAAATGGTTCCTTATCAATAAAACACTAAGAAGAATAATGCTTTCTGTCTTATTAATTGTGTTTTCGGAAAGAAAACAGTTTGTCTCATGGTGTATGGCACCTTTGTTACATGCAGTGATCAATAATGACAAGATACATGCACTTCACAAAGTTAATTCAAATGAAACAACAGCCACATAAAAGGCTAGGCAGACCAGTAAGATAATTAAATCACATATGAAAATGCAGATAATGTGCATCTGGCAGTGTCAGAAGGCACAAGTCTCTTCTTTGTAGATGCTTAGCCTTAGAATATACTGTATTACTTTATAAAAGCTTTTCTGTGGAATATATCACAAATTATATTTCCTTTTCTAGAAAATGAAAAAAAGCCTTAAAAAGCAGGTGTTTGCATTACTTTGTAGTTTAACAACTTATTACAATTTATAATGTAGTAAGCAATGGGGTCACTGAAGTATCAGATGTAGTATAGGAATCAGCTCTGGAAGGGAACACCAGTCCATCTCTGGGCTCACTCGCCCACATAAGACCAGTTAGCTTAAATTGCACATATTTGGCATTATGGAAGGAAAATGAAAGCACCCTGAGAGAAACCCACTCAGATAGGCTCAGAATGTACAGATAGCGACAACATATATGATTTAAACCAAGAATATGAGGCATGTGCACTATTTCACTGACATGCTATCTCAGAGAATTCAGAGGATACTTGTGCTGAATTTTAGAAAGATTTCTAAAATATGAAAAAATTTGGTGAGCACAGAGAAGGAACTGACTTTGTTAAACAAAATAATATGGGGTTATGAACTCAGAACAATGAAAATGTCATGGCTGCTTCGGCTGCAAAAAGAAAGTTGCTATGATGATAAAAGACACTCTACTTAAAGAATGGTACAGTGTGAAAAGGCACAATGACAATATAATGTGTGGTCTATTATATCAAGAGCATTACAACATAATGAAGATACAATATGTTGGTTTCTTTATAAAAAATATATTTGAGGAGTAGAAAAAAGTAAGTCACTGAGTCATTTTTTAACTTGCTTAGGCCTGAACATGGTTGCGGGACTCAGCTGAAGACTATCCCATTGACCTTTTATTATTTTTCTTAATACGAGGTATATAGTTGGCTGAAGCCAAAGAACTTTAGAAGTTCTGGATACTGTACATCTGTTGACATGAATTTTTCACAATTTAGAGCAAATTCATGTTTAATGGACATGCTCAGGGACACATAGTTTAAGCCTTAGAGATTAAATGTAAAGACAAACCTGCAAATAAATAGAACTCTCTAAGTTATATCATCCACATATATTATCAGAGAATAGTACATGTCATGGCCTATAATGGGTGCCTCTATGCTCCAAACCCCAGACACAGCAACACACAGACAGTCCTGGGTTCAAATACGTGTATTTTTATCAACACTACAGTACCTCTGTACAGGTTTCAGACTGCACAACTTTATGTACAACCCTTGCTTTGCTTTCTTTTTCCTTTCTCCTCCACTCCTCCCAGGTGAGTGTTGTCCTTCTCCACTCGCAACTCCCACAAAGTGGAGGGCTCTCTTTTAAACCCAACCCGGGAATATCATCTCCATGAAGCACTTCCTGAAACTGGGCATTTACCCCCGACTAATTACCCCTGGTGGCCCCCATGGAACCTAACAGGCCTGCCCTATGGGACAATATCTCCCATGCTGCCCTTTAGGCATCCATACAAGGGCTTGCCACAAGGGATGCTGCAACTCAGAGTAAGGGGTAAACAACCTGCGCATGGGAGGTAGTCTCCAACTGTTCCACATTTCTGGCCAGGAAAGGGACTTCTACCCATCCTAGTCAGCATGCTTCTCCAACCCAGTCATCCCATTCACTGCTGCTAGGACACCAGTTCCAGTGCACCAGCTACCACAGTGCTCCTACATGCCCGCTTCCTAATTGGTTAAGGAAACAGGATCCATTTTGACTGGGATGCTGGTTCATCAGTCACAATGTTCACAGTCCATTTGGAGAAGTATTGAAAAACAAAAAGGCAAATGAGAAGTCACATCATATCATATAACAAGTGTTCAGTATGAATAGGAAAAAATGATACTTCATGAGAAGTATGGGTCCCCAGTAACCAAACACCCACCAATAGTTAAAAAAACATTCCTTTAGATATATCTGTTCTTTCTTTAACTTGACCCAATACTGAGGATTTTCTCTTTTATCAATCAATCAGTCAATCAACATTTATTTATATAGCACATATTCATACAAAAAAATGTAGCTCAAAGTGCTTTACAAGATGAATAGAAATAGAAGACATAATAAAAAATAAACATAAGTCAACATTAATTAACATAGAATAAGTAAGGTCCGATGGCCAGGCTGGACAGAAAAAAAAAAAAAAAAAAGGTTGTAACTGCATACATGTATGTTACTGTCTTACTAAGGAAGACCTGAATCACCTGGCCTAGTGTAACATTAATCTTCGAGTGCACATAAGTGACGTCAGAGTATACTGAAGGGTTTGAAAGTTTGTTGATGAATGGCCTCTAGATCAGAATTTCAACAGATTTTAAAAGTTTGCTCATTTTTGATCCACTGGAGTGCAAATGTCATTGAGTGATGAAACTCTGGAAGTAGGAGTTACTCTGCAACGGTGAACAGTGCAAAGGAGTCAGGGGTCAGGTAAATGTTAGTATAATGAACTTTGGTTTCAAACGTTGGAAAGGAGAAGAAAATATGATTTTTGTTGTGTGGCAAGCATATAAAAAGGGTCAGACAAAGAAAAAGAAGGGACATTATGCTTTTGGGCATCTGTAAAAGAGACTTGACAAGGTACAGCAAAGGTGAGCACTGAGGAAATCAACCCTGTGCATGTTGATGAGGAAGCATGAGGATGAGTCCCAGGCAGAAGAAGGAGATTGTAAACCTTTTCAAGTGAAGTTAGTAGTCAGCAAACATCCACTATTATTTCAAAACTGACTGTGAAATTTATGATGATTATGTGGGAAGCGGCAGTTACGCTGATGTTATAAAGAATAGAAGAATAGCTTAACTGAAGAAAGAAGACTATATATACATATATATATCTATATGTATATATACAGTATATATATATATATATATATATATATATATATATATATATATATATATCAGGGTTGATCTTGAAACACTAGACATGAATAGGAGTATAGAAAAGATATTTGAAATTAAAGAGGAAAGTGGAAAGAAGTTGTGAATGCATGGCTGTGGAAGCTCTCTTGAATCCAAGGGTTGCAGCACCTAAACATGTACTGTATATGATGTAGTGGTTTGAAATCAAGTAAAAAAGCAAACATATACTTCATTTTTGCAAGCCGTCAGTTATATGCTTAATTAGTAAGTATAACAAAATATTGGTAAAGACTTGGTACTTTAGTACTTTTAGTTTAGGATAAAATGGTGAAACTCTGACAATTGGGATGGATGTAAATACAGTATCAGGTCATCTAGAGCAGAAATGGGTTGCGGGTTCTCACAAGTTTCCATTGTATTTATTAGGAATGGGTCACATATGGTTTGCAAGGTCTGTCGTGCTGGGTCACCACAGGTTCTTTAAGCAATCGTCATTGCCCTGCTCTGATGATCGACATTTAATTGATCTCAAAGAAACTAAGAAGGGCAAGATTGGGTTTCAAGAAAAAAAGCTTCTAAAGAAATCTTTAAGTTTCAAGTGAGAATTAAAAACATACAAAAAAAACGTTAGCAGTTATTTGATTGAGGTTGCAGTTTTTGTAGGCAGACCATACAGAAAAGCAGGAAAGACTAAGATGTCAGTGATCACTGAACACGAGGCGCTTCCCTGAAGAAACATTGAGCGCCTGATTGAGGGACAGGATAGATGTGGAGTTAAGAAGGTATGAGAGGTGGTGAAAGAGGCATGTGGGAATGAAAGAATGGGGGAAATTAAGATAAGGAATACATATTGAGCATGAAATTAGAATTGAGAATAATGGTGATGTCCTGAAGTACAGGAAATGAATGAAGGAAGGCAATCAGGAGGTGCATGCCAAAATAGGTAAACCCAACTAATTGTGTTAAATTATCATTAGTCGTAAACATCCATCCATTGATTATCCAACCCGCTATATCCTAACTACAGGGTCACAGGGGTCTGTTGGAGCCAATCCCAGCCAACACAGGGCACAAGGCAGGAAACAAACCCCGGGCAGAGTGCCAGCCTACCACAGCAGTCGAAAACATTAAACACAAAAAGCTTAAATTCTACAAATAGTCTTTAAATTCGATCATCTTTACATGTCTCTTAGTACAAAATGTCCAATTAACTGAGAATATATTCTCCCTAAGACATATGAGCAGGAGCAGACACGAGGGTGACAGACAAACTACTAAAGAACCAGTGAATTAAGATAGAGATCTGTTATGAATGTTAACCGTTTTGTATTCATGGGCTGCCAAAGAGCATTACCCACACTATTATTTGTGGTGATTCTGAGAGTTAAGTAGTATAAGTATAATCTTTTAAGCACACCATTTTATTCTGACTAATTCTGGCTTATTTGTATTGTGTATTTTTAATGTTGATTTCACTTTATTGTTATATTTTGACATCATGATGATGTCATCTTTATTTGTTCTTTGCTATTTGCTGTCAGTTTAGGACTGTTTTGATGGCTGTGGCCATGATATTTAGTGGTGCTATGTCACCAAACACCATGTCCAGGTTTGTGGATAACTCTAAAAAACACACTTTTTGTTTGCTATTTGATTGTGGCAAGGTATTTTAGGGTTGTATTAATATTATGGCTACTGCTTCATCTCTGGCCAAATGTGGATTTATTTTTTCTTTGTGTAGTTTTCTTACTGATATTTTGTATTGCTTTTTCATTATGTTTTAGTTTTCTTTCTTTATGTATCTTATTTATTGAAAGTTGCTTACTTTATTTTCTTCTATATGTTATTCATGTATTTCTTTGTTATATTTTGTTTCACCTATATTTTGAGCCTCAGGGGGCAGTGCCTCCTTGACACAGCAGCCAAGCAATCACTCTAAGCCTTAAAATTGGATGGGGTAGGTAAGGTCACTTGCTTCTGCACTGATCTTCTTTGTGGTTTGTGATATATTTGTAAACACTTCAAAGAGTTTTCTGGTGTTTGACCACTTTGTTTCTGTTTATGAATTTCAAGTACTCGGGGAGATATTCCATGAAGTGCGCTTATGAAAATAAGACTTACCTGCATAAGTCTCATTTGAATAAACTTTGTTTTACAGTTCCACAAACCACAAAGTGTTTCTCATTATCTCAGAAAGTACTTAGGCAATCCACGATTATGCAGACACTTGTGATATTTAGGCAGCTCTGAGAACTGATCATCTACAAACATCAATCATGTTTCAAAAAGCACAGAGGAAAGTGCAACATCTTTAATTTGGGTACCTGTGCCTTTAAGCATGAAACTGATGTATGATGTATTATGGGACAGTTTTGAAAAGTTTGCAGTTTTTTTTACTTGTCATGAAATAGAGGAACGTGCAACAGAGACAATGGTGGCTTTTTTAGCAGTTGATTAAAAAATAATACTTGATCTACAATAACACAAGAAGGAAATTATATTAAGAAAGCAAGAGATCTAATCAATAGCAGACCAATGCCTAAGTACAGTATGGTTCTGAATCTGTGCATTGAATAATGAAATGCTAAATTTTCAAAAAAAGTTTCCTGTTGATTGTCCAGTATAAATGGAAATGTACTAGTTTGGGAATATCATACTTTAAACACTTAAAACAAGTAAGTATTCAGTAGCAATATGATATGCATTTGGCATATATAACTGAAGATTACATACAAGATCAAGCTTTTTGGTAGAATATACAGGACATTTATATGCAAACATATATTGCACAATTAGCATCCAAAAATAAAGTTACACTTTCTCTCATTGGTGCAATTTTCCAAAGTACTAGTTTGTCCTCATCAGAATGTCTAATTGCCTGATAAAACTGTGCACTGATGCTATGATTGATTTGTAGTCCACATAGTCAGACTCTAATAAGCTTGAAGGTGCCATTACTTGCATGAGTTCAGTCTATTGCACCTATGACATTAGGGAAGCTTAAATAACATTATCTAGTGTCACCGATACAACTTGGGATAAATGCATTTTACATAGATTCCCCAAAAAATCATACTAATGCATAAACATACAATTTTTAACATAACATCTTGCATAAAGGTCAGGCATTTTCTGTGGTGAGTTGACTTTGCAATGTCTGGCTTCAACTCATTGCATAGAAAGTTGTTTTTTATAATGCTGTAGCTTTAAGGAAATGGCAAGCCGTCTGCGTTGTGCTTTAACAGTATTTGTTACGGACAGTCTGAGCCCCCTTATTCATTGGATTTTTAAGAAATGCATACACCATGGATGATTCGACAGGGTTGTTGAAAGCAAAATGAATTTTTATTTATTGAATGTAACCATAATCATCAGTATGAAAATTAGCTTTACCAGAACCAGTCCATACTTGCCAGTGTTTCTATTTCACTGTCACATCCTCAACTATAAAACAATTTATATTTTTATCTTTAATAGTGAAAAATAAACATCATGGACTAACATAAAAATAATATTGAGGTCAAATGCAATTAATGAACGAATTGTGTAGCTGAATCTATTTATATATGTCACTGTTTATTTTTACATAAAATATGTGCAAATCAAAAATGATAACAGGAATTGTTAATTTATTATTTGTGCAGGTGATTTAAAAGCTCTACACAGTACACAAGGACAAGAGCACACCATGGTTGATCCAAGAAGGTGCTTTATTTTTGCACAAACATTAAACTGCTACTTTAGTGTTAGAGGTTTACTGGCCTAGAATTGGTTTTTTATATATATTTTATTTTTTTTAATCAAAAAACATTCCATACATGCAAGTCTAACAAAACTGTTTTTTTATAACTGGTGATTTTAACATTATGGAACATTCCTTTTTATCCTATTTTATATTACTATATCTATTCCTTTTGTCCCTTGTTGACAAAAAAGAGCAATGGGAATGAACAGTGTAATATGATAAATGTGATCGATTATTCATTCTTGTAATTTTGAAATAGACACTTTAGCTTTTCATATTTTATCATTATTGTAATGCATGTAAAAAATTAATTTAAATGTCATTGTACCTAAGAATGTAGCTACATTAGACATGCTAAAAGATGCTTTCACTAACATAAAAATGTGGTAAGGAATGACATAATTTAAAATGTTTACTTTCAATGGATTGTTTAGGTCATAATTCTGTAAATCTATTTTGTAATGAACATATAAATCTGATTTAAAAGAGAATTCAGGCAGCATTGGATATGTTAAAAAATCCTCTGAATCTTCCTCTAAGATGTTGTTTCTCACGAACTCTCAATCCACAACACTCCACCAAACCATCTTTAGCCTGATATGGACACTTAGTTTCTTTAGTTATTAAGCACGACATGCCCTAATTCTATTTGATGAAATTGAAAATGTCAGAAATAAGCATGTCTTCTCAATTTAAACAATGCTCACTCATTAGATGGATGGATAGATAGATAGATAGATAGATAGATAGATAGATAGATAGATAGATAGATAGATAGATAGATAGATACTTTATTAATCCCAAGGGGAAATTCACATAATCCAGCAGCAGTATACTGATACAAAGAAACAATATTAAATTAAATAGTAATAAAAATGAAAAAAATAAAAATAAAAAAGCAGACAATAACTTTGAATAATGTTATCATTTACTCCCCCGGGTGGAATTGAAAAGTCGCATAGTGTGGTGGAGGAACGATCTCTTTAGTCTGTCAGTGGAGCAAGACAGTGACAAAAGTCTGTCACTGAAGCTACTCCTCTGCCTGGAGATGACACTGTTCAGTGGATGCAGTGGATTATTCATGATTGACAGGAGTTTGCTTAATGCCCGTCGCTCTGCCACAGATGTTAAACTGTCCAACTTTACTCCTACAATAGAGCCTGCCTTCTTAACAAGTTTGTCCAGGCGTGAGGCGTCTTTCATCTTTATGATGCCACCCCAGCACACCACCGTGTAGAAGAGGGCACTCGCCACAACCGTCTGGTAGAACATCTGCAGCATCTTACTGCAGATGTTGAAGGATGCCAACCTTCTCAGAAAGTATAGTCTGCTCTGACTTTTCTTACATAGAGCATCAGTATTGGCAGTCCAGTCCAATTTATCATCCAGCTGCACTCCCAGATATTTATAGGCCTGCACCCTCTGCACACAGTCACCTCTGATGATCACAGGGTCCATGAGGGGCCTGGGCCTCCGCGTCCTTTGTGGAATACCACTCCTGGACTGTTTTGTTTTTTTTTTGTTTTTGTTCACTGTGCAATTAATTATATCAGAAGAAGCCTTTACAAAACTGTTACTGCTCATCACAACACTCTAGAGCTACCTACTTCCAGGAATAAAGCCAGTTTTTCACAGGTTTTCACAAGGGTCTCACTTTGTTTTCTTGTTTTCTATTCTGTTTTTAATTTGTTTTCCTTCTTTTTCTCAAATGATCCCTTTGTGGCTGTATCTTTATTAATTATTTTGTATTTGTTAATTATTTTTCTTTTTGTTTCTTGTGTTAGTTTACTTAATTTACCCCTGTACTGTGTTAATTATGTTACTCTGTTCATTCAGAGTGGCATGGTGAGATCCCTAAAGAGGTAAGTGATGGAATCGGTTGGCTGCAGTTCTTCAGGGCCATTCAAACAACCTGTGGCCACTACATTTTTGCAGTGGCATTAGTCTCTCGACAGTGTTCTTATTGATTCTTATTGTGCTCCGTTCTTTTTTAGTAAATGTTTTTAATTAATGCTTTGTCCTTTTGGACTTTGTATTATTGGGTCTTGGTTTTGTAAAACTTAAATAGCTTCAGTTTTCATTTTTGAATTTAGTATTTTGAATTAGAATGTTTTAACTTTACAGTTGTTATGTTTATTTTTAGTTTTCTTTTTTTAATGATTGAATGAATTTGTCTTTAAGTTAAAGTTGTGTGTGGCCATATTTTTGATGGTTTTGCCCTTCATTTTGCAGTTAAAATCATAACAATTGCATAGTTTAAAAAGCTGTAGGTCATACTTAGTATAGTGTTGCCTGTGAGAAACAAATGGCACAAGTGAAAATTAGGATCTCTAATATAAACAGGAATAAATAGTAATCTGTTTCATATTGTTCAAAATCAGCAATTGGAATAGGGTCATAATCATTGACAGGAACAAAACAAATACCAAAAAAAGCAAATGAAATGATCAGAACTCTAGAAAAAATCTCAAAACTTCAAACATTAAAGTTTTTCGCAATGGTACATTGCTGGAGTTGTACTAAGAGGGTGTGTTCCCATTTCACTTCTGAACAATGCCTATGACATGACACCTGCATAGTAACTGTCACCTAGTAGTGTAATAAGTTTGGTGGGGTCACCGGTAGGCAGCATGTGAAAGAACTACACCCAGCACATTAATTGCAACAATGGTACATGGTCATATGTCAACCTCATATCACACAAATACAGTAACAGTCAAATAAGGCATACTGCAAAAGAATCATACTACTTAGGTGAATCTACTGTAGAGTTTGGCCAATCAAAAGTTAAGTATTGTATTTTTCTTACAAGCATATTTTCACTTCAGTGCCTGGCAGTGAACTGGTGTCTAGTCCAGAGCTGGTTCCTGTCTTGCAATTGAAAAGGCTTTGGCCCAGAATGATCATGTATGTATTTACTGTTTATAGGTACATTATTTATGGTGTTTTTTTCACAAGACTGAAAAAAAGAAATGATTATATGAACTATTATATATGAATGAATGGCTTGCCTCTAGTTGTTGTGAAGAGATCAGACTCAACACACTCAAAAAGGTTTGGGGCAGCCACCTGTGTATTATCCCCGGCTGCAATGGGTTTTGGAAATAAGACTGATGTGTCTTTGATGGAGTCCAAATGAGAACTGATGACTGGTAGTTCAGAGGCAGATTTAAATGCCAAGGCCAGAAGTGATATACAGGAATCAGATGTGATCTCCTTCTGACATCGGAACTTGAAGTGACATTCTTTAAGGCGCCAAAACCAGAAATGACGTTCTCCTAGGCGCCAGAACTGAAAGTGAATCTTCGGGGATGAGTCAGACAGGTTTTTCCCGTGTCTGGTCTGCAGAAACAACGTAAGAAGGTTTAACGCACCCCGCCACCTATTGGCCTGCCGTGGAATTGCCCTAACTTGGTCCATACAGCTTCCTCCTACTTGCACGTGTGTGACACTGTATGTACAACTGATACAAAATACACACTATCTGTCACTTTACATGTTTGAATTAGGCTTCAATTTTACAAAAGAAATTTGCCTTGGACATTTAAGTAAGGCCTTCCAGGTTTGTACTATGTTGTATTCCAATTAGGTTATATTATGTTCTAGAGTCACTTATTATCAACAGAGAGCATGGAGCTAATGAAAAAATGAGGGCAAACTAGATGGAGAAACCAATGTGCAAATCCACATGGTATTTCATTTTTTTTAAGAGAGAATGCATTATAGATATGTAGAGTTATCCCTAGACACACTATTCTAATAAAGAATTAATTAGAATAATCTTCTTCAAAAAGGTTATATTCTTTTTTTCAATGTTTCTCATCTATAAATATTCCAATGCCTTTGTGATATGTGAAGTAAGATATGTAAACAAATCCTATTTAAATGCATAGGAATTTCACAAAGTTGGCATGTGGCAAAGGCAGAGGGGTTTCAGTAGTTCCAATAAGCACTGGATACATTCCACTTCCAGATGAAAAGATGAATGATGGTATACACTAAAAAGCATTGATTATACAAGACATAAGAACAAAAAAGCAAGCAGCCATTTTCAAGGTCAGCTAAAATGTTATGTCATGATTTAGGATTTAGAAATCATGAATAAAAAGTAGCTTTTGTTTTTCATTTATATTGATGTGCTATAAGTCTCACCACATACAAAAAATATATCCTTGACTTAAATGCTAATTCCATTTTATTATTTAAACATAAAAATAAATGTTGTTGTTTATAAAATAAATAACAATAAAGTAATGAGCAGTTAAACTGTTTTTAGTCTAATTAACAAAGTTATATGTCATAAGTTATAATTCTGGATTTTAGACACATGTGCAATCCAGTTTTCCGTATAGTTGGATTTTACTATTTGGTTTACACTTCGTAGTGGGCCAAATGAAGATGCAGGACAAAGCCAAATGCTTAGGCTGCCAACTGTGCAATAAACCCTGTTTAATTGGATCAAAAAATAAGAAATTAAACAAAAATTGGAATAAGACACCACCTTCCATGATTGTTCTCCTTGTTCTCAGGTGGACCAGAAGAGAATGGCCTACTTTTGCTTTAGTGTCCTCACGGATTGGTTTTTCAAGGCTGTTAGGGAAAAATGAGACAAGACTACTAGCGACAGCACTCCCTTATCGTCCCGGGGTGGTGACCCTCTGGCACACATGCATGACAACTTATCCAGTGATCCGCAGCTCCTGACCTTTTGTAAAGTCAAGGAACTTGGAGCCACTTTCACCACAGTCACCAGACCCATGGGGACCAACACAATTCTCACCAGCAGTCCTGTCAATGTCAGTGGTTGTATTGAATTCACCCATGACCAAATGAGTGTCACCTCGCGAGCACCTATCAACCACAGAGTGAAGTTGAAAATAAAATGACTCCCTCACTGAGACATCATTCACCACATTCGGAGCATACACTGAGACAACAGAGAGCGTTGAAATCTGAGTCTCATGATACTCTTGTTGAAAGGAGTGACATCGGACACCATCGGAAGGAGCCGATCCTCCACATCAACATCTACTCCCTGAGTATGACAGCCATTAGAGCGACCAGACCAATAAAAGGTGTACCCACCTATAGAGATCTGGCCAGTCCCAGGTCTGCACACCTCAGAGAGAGCCACCACTGAAATACAGAGTTTACGCAGTTCCTCTAACAGCAGAGGAAGATGATCATCATGCCGGAGAGACAAGATGTTCCTCACCCCTACCAGGATGGGCCACCTCAAATTGAGACCCAAGTGCTGCCATGCAGCAGGTGATGCCTCAGCACCACACCAGTTCTGAATCCCGACAGGCCTCACCTCATTGACTCTTCAACAGTTTTCACTCTTCCAGGGATAGGTCTCCTGAGGGCTTTCCCCTTCACGTTCATAAAACAAGCAGCCTTCCCATGCATAGCTTCAGCAAATCTACTCCTGCAGAGAGTAGAAAGGAGTCCTGTCTGTCGTCTCAGAGCTGCATGAAGATTTTTTATGGTGGCTGGAGTGCCAATCCAGCCACCAACTCGCATGATTTCCCTGCACGCGGGAGGACTGCTTGCAGGGCCGAATGCAATTAAAAGTTATACCCAGGACATAACATTAAAAAAACAATAAAAAATAAATAAATAAACGTACATTTGTTTATCCACTGTATCTTCATTTTTTTTTAAATATCTTACAATGTTAGTTTTGTGTTGCTTGGAAATTTAACCTATTTATTACATTGCTACTGTGAATTAAAGTAAATGTGACATACATGTAAACAAGTTAAAAGGATTAACCTTAATAATCATTGATAGACACAAAGGTCTGTAACATTAGTCAGAAATACCTGTTTAAGCCAAAACCAATAAATTGCTAAATTTGATTTACCGAAGTAGGAATTGGCAATTTTAAATGGCTTTATCTTTTTCCAGGTCTATATCTAACAACTTGTAGGGCATGCACCAATATAAAAGTAAAGATGGTAAAATTAACATTTCTGTAACATAAGCAACAGATTGTTTTGACTTATTCTTTTCAGGACTTCTCTTACGTCTTATGTGCAAAATTTACAGAGATCTGTTTAAGCTAGTAAAACGAATCACCATACACCTTTGAAAATATCATTATCAAAACCTTGGAAGATTATGGGTTCATTAGCTAATTCATAGGACACTGCTAGGTATGCAGGTATTGTCTTCTACTTATTACACTCACTACTTCTTCTTATCCTTATTAATTATCTCCAGATCTCCTTTCTCTAGAGCAGTGTTTCCCAAACTCGGTCCTGGGGACCCCTGTGGCTGCAGGTTTTTGATCCAACCAGCTTCTTTTTTAAATTGAACTCCTGGGCTAATTAAGTGAACTGATATTTCCCAAGTTCTGTGTTTAGGGAACTAATATAGAAATTAGAAAACTAAGTTTGCGAAAAAAAAATATTAAAATGTACCAAGTAGTTATACAGGAATGTTTTTTGTTTTCTTTTTAACAGTATTTTCATCTTGATTTTCATTCTACTTTTCTAGGTGTTCTAATTGTTTAATTAATCCATTATTTACTAATTAGTGGGTCTGACTCTAAAGTAGTTGTAGCCTTTGATTATTCAGTGTTGTTTGCCTGGGTGTCTGATCTGCTTGTTTTAAATTGTCATTATTAAGATACAACGAATGGGGAAAAACTGCACAGAGAAAGGGCAAAGTATAATGAAATCAACAAAAGAGAGTTAAGCATTTAAATCTATAGCAAAAGCACAAATATTTATAAATGTCTTATAAATGTAAAAATCATGCTGCTGTGCTTTTCTCAATGTTGAATAAAAGAAAAAAAAATACCAGCTAATTAAATGAAATCAGTGTTATCAGGTGTTGTCACTGATTAAGAATCCGGTTGGAACAAAAACCTGCAGCCACAGGGGGTCCCCAGGACCGAGTTTGGGAAACACTGCTCTAGAGTTATGTATCCAAAGATCAATGTAGGTAAATGTAACAAGAAGAATGATTAACTTCAGTTTATATCTCCATTAGTGGTTAAACATATTCTATGAAACCCTTACCAACAGGACGTCCATCTGCCATCTTGATTTTACATTTTGGATTTTTTTTTATTAATGTCAACTGCTGTACTAAAGCTGAGCTATTAAATTCCTGAATCAGTGAGAGCCTCTATAGTAAACATTGAGTGCACTATGACTGGCATGATGAAACTGATTACATAACAAAACATAATCATTGTACTAGTTGTAATTGTCATTGGTTCAGAATTGTTTTCAATCTTCTCATATATTTTTTATAAAGTTAACTTTTAAATGTAACAACAGCTGAAACAGTCTATACTTACACATTCCCATACCATATTCCTCATGAGTTTTATTATTTTAATATGTGGATTCTTTTTCTCATTTCCGTTTTAATTATAGAGTCCCCAAGTTAAATGCTTAAGTTATTACACCATCCAAGGGATTATCTATATCTTAAGTTGCCTTTTCTTCCTTAATTTCATCATTTAGTGTGTTTCTAAATCCCGCAATAAATTTGTTCATCATCCCATTTGGTATAGCCTGCCAGGTCCCTAAATCTTAGCGTCATTGGGGACTTTGCTGTGTTTCCTTGTTTAAAATAGAGTAATTGCTTCATACTGTAGCTCTATTGTTTTTTATGCACACCATAAACTGTTCAAAACCTGTGCAAGAACTAATCTAATTTTGAAGCTTGCAGAGTTTTGTTTAAATACATTGCAGACACCATTTTCCAAGAATTTGGCAGCTAACAGATATTATCTAAACTCTTTTAACCTTACCTGTTTCAAAACATTTGAGCTGTAAATCAAATCTTATTTGACATTTTAAAAAAGCCCTGGCAGGGCTGCAGGATTTCCCAGATAGTGCTCTGGTTGTGGGATGATTAGCTTTTATTCTGCTAAATGCAGTAAATCTACTGTGCAGTGATAGCATACAGTCTTTTAAGGACTTGATTTTTCCCCATCTGCTACATTTATGTGTTCAAACACAGCATCTCTGAGGTGGCCATTTAAGTGTTCTGGAGTCCATGTTGCAAATTAAAATTTGAATGTTAAAAATGCAAACAAGTCTTTATGAACCATCAGGGTCCAAACGTTTTGTTTGAAACATCAGAATGTCTAAGTTAAAACAAAACCCCAAATCAGGGGCAGAATGAAAGGAAAGTTCAAAGTTGTGTTTTTTTTAAGTCTGTGATTTCCTTTTTTAAAGAAGTCTATTCATTACAAATAATGTTTGGATTTTCTATAAAGTTAGCTACGTGATACCTATAAAAAACAGCACACAAAATGGCAATGCCCATTGTAAAAAAGACAACAAAATGGTGCCATATTCATAACGAAAACATTTATGAGAAAGTTTTGAAAAAATTTCAAAAATTGCAAAACAGTCCCATCAAGCTTATCAGTGGACAGAATGTATTGCACTTTGTGTCAGTGGAGACTATGTGGTTTATTATGTTTCATGTGCTGTCTTCTTTGCTGTTTTATTTGCTGTGCTTAATTACTAAAGTAGGTGAATCTGGCAGAGCTACAGTGCTAGAGTGAAATTTGTTACAGGTACCTTGGGCAAAATAGTGTCCACAGGGAAAAGGCAATAGACCAAAGCAAATGGTAACAGTCTTAAAATCTAGCTGTTTAAACAAAAAGGGGACAGAATAGAAAGAACTGTACAGTAATATGGAGGAATATTTCAGACAAAATTAAATAAAATAAATGCACAAATAAATAAAAGTATTGTGAAATGTGAGCATAAATAAATAAATGTATCATGAAATGAAGCCTTAATAAATAAATGTATCATGAAATGAGAGCATAAATAAATAAATGTGTCACGAAATATGTTTTTCGTTGCTTATTTATTTATTTCATTTTGTCCGTAACATTCCTGCAAACCATCATGAAATACGACTTGAAATAAAACTGTCCCTTTCACTCGTCAAAGTTGAGAGGGTGGGCTCTAACACGCCCTCTAGTGTACTGATTGAATAATCGATAGCACAAGAAACCATTAGAAAAATGCTTGCTACTGCCGATGAAATGGATTCTGCTGAAGATATTACGTATTTCAGAGAGAGAATTGAAGATTTATCGGAAGAAATTACAATGTTGGCGGCCCTTTTAGACTCCGATATAGATTAAACTATTTTTGAAGTTATCGAAGAACAGGTGGAACGGACTCTACTACACTCCAGTTCAGGTGATGTAGTACCCTGGTCTGGATGTCCATCCTTTGACATTCCAGTTGAGTCAATAGAACACCTTCTGTTATGCGGTTTAAAAGTACGACAGATTGCAGATCTATATGGTGTATCGGAGAAGACGATCACAAGGCGAATGAGCCAGTTTGATATATGGTAAGCTGCAACGGCTGTATTAGTTTAGGTACTTTGACATGGAATGCCCAAAGCAGCTCCAACTAATACAGTATTTTGAACTGAACAACTTTGCCACTGATTAGAGCTGTAGAGTTGTTTGAAAAAGTAGCTGCGAATAAGCACCTGAAACAAGGGTCAAATACTACTAATTCAAAATATTATTATATATTATATACTGTAATCCCTTGAGCTTGGCCCTTAACCTATAAAATAGCTCCAGGGTGATGTACAATGGCCCTAAGCTCCGACCCCTAAAAAGTCATGTGAAAAGACAGTTTCCTCCCAGGGATTAACAAAGTATATCAAATAAAAAAAATATAAAAAGTGAAAGTGTTCTGTTTATACACGGTGGTAGTAGCTTTGAGAGGAACTGAAATCAAATGTTGCTAAGTCAAAAATTTCAAGCCAAGTAAAAACACTACTAGTAAAGCAAACAGAAATGTTACACACCACACATTTCTGGTTGACATTGCAATGACATAGCAACTGTCCACAAATACTCCTCAAATGACGGCCCATAAAAAAATAAACTAAAATGGCAATGAGTAAGAATGCTACTTAGTTTCAACATTGTTAAAAGCATATCAAGTACGAAAACAGATGTTTCTACAAGATTCCTTGGCCTCTCAAATCCCTAAAGAAAGGTCATCATAATTTTTTGAGGTTAAGGAGAATTAATAAAAAATCAATAACAAAGAAGCCTGTTCGTGAGAGAAGGAGTGGAACAGATCTTTTTATAACTTTTCAACATAACAATGATCTCTCATTCTCAGCCTCATCCTAAATGATTAATCGTCAGCCACATTCTTCAATGTTCAGATTCAGAGAATCCAAAGCTTTATAAATAAAAATGAGAAAGTCTTTACAGCTTTTTACCAAAGTTACAAATGTTCCAGTGTTAGTTGCCCATCAGTTACATGAAGCATTGTTGTGCCAGGCAGTCTGGGCACTTTTTCTGCAAGTTGCTCGATTAACAGCACATTTTATTAGCAGCAGAATAAAACTGTACACACATTCTTAGCCTTCAGTGGAGCTGAAACCCAATCACCAATGAGCTAATAGTAAACAAGCAGGGCCAAAACCCCTCCCTATCGGAGGAAGAACATCCTGTAAACTTGATTGAATCATAAAATTAATTTTAAAACTTCCACTTTCTGCCATGTACTCCCTCTCAGTTTCCCTCCCACTGATCGCTTTTTTCTGTCATTCCTCTATCAACTTTTTTTTACAGTACAGCAGACTAAGATTGGCTGCCACTAGCACATTTGACTTGCTCCTGATCTTGTACATAAAAGAATCCCTAATCATTTTAATGTATGTACCTATTTAATTTACATGTTCTTCATCCTTGAGTGGTGTGGGCATTTTCTTATGAAATAGAAATGCATAGATCTTGCCACTTTCTTTCTCAGTGTGTGCATGTGTGTGCGATGATGCATTTCTTTCAGGCTAATAACATTCCAGTGTAATCGAAGAAGTACACAATCTGCCTCATATCAGTAAAAGCCGTCAGGAATTACATGCTCCCTTTACAGTTAACAATAGATTGAAAAATGAACCCTTTAATGTATATCTATACAGGAGGCAAGGTGCTTTTAATTTCCCAACTGAGTGGCTCAGACATTAAGCAACAATCGGCTTATTCAGTTTAAACTTAAATACAGTATAAGTGAGACTGGTATTGCTATTTTGATTATTAGGTTTAATTACAGTTATTTATCATGTATTGCTTTGAATAATGTGGCTGAAGATTTTTTTTGAGTAGTCTGTAGACACCAGACCCCTGCAATAATTGGTTTCTCTGCCCATCATTTTCTTTGAAGACAGTTGAATTTTTTTAGAATGGGGGAACATCACTTATTGAACAGTTTGAGTAAAAAACAGAGTTGTCAGTTATGTATGAGGAATTTCTGGACTTAAGACTTACATATGATGGCATCCCAGCTCCAGCTGATTAGGTTTCAATTCCAATCCTGTCCCTGTCTTTGTGATGAAATTTATACATTCAGCGAAACATGATTTCTAAAATGCCACGCAAACCCTTATTCCGGATAAAGAAGTCAGGCTATTGGCCTCTAGGAAACCTGGTTAACAGAGGTAGAATTTTCTGCAAATAACCCAATTATGTGGCCATGTTAAACCCTTAATTGGCTTCCTGCTAAGGATTTTGTAGTCGGCACATTTCTGCTGCATTCTCTTTGCCTGCTTAAATTCACACATGCTTTCAGCAATTGCATTATTCCTTATCCTGGCTAAAATAATTTGTATTTTTCAGAAATCACTACATTTATGTTGATGAGCTGAACGCACAGTGCTAAACTCAGTAACACAATCTTGAGAACCGTAGGGTAACATATTAAAAGTAACATATTTAGCATAGTCTAATTACTTTTTAATGTAACAGGTAGCCTAACGTAATACTTATCTTACTGAAGTAAAAATACCTGCATTATTATTATTCCAGCAGCACTAGGTGTAAGGTAAGAAGTACAGTCATACAGCCAACTAGTAAAGAGTCTTCTACGTGCAATCCAGTAACAGAAACCTATAAATAAAGCATTGATTTGACTAAACATATTTATAAAATACAAGAAAATTATTTAAGTGTCATGCTTTTATATGGTAGCTGATGATAATGTTTAACTCTTTTTTGATTAGCTTAATGAGAAGTCAAGCAAAATGACACCTTTTATTGGCTAACTAAAATTTTTGCTTGACTTCTCACTATATTCATAATGGCTAACACGGTACAACACCTTAGTACTGTTGATTAGTTCAATAAAATCAGAGAGTGTTAACAACAGAGAACTCCAGAAGATTACTGGCCCATGTAAATATGGTGTAAAACAGGAGACAATAACATAATAAAGATATGGGGCACCTTGGAGGCTAACCCGTATAAATTGGTGGAAAAAGGCAACAAAATCAAAGAAAATACAAGGTCTTATGCAGACAGTAGTCAAATCACAACTGACTCAAAGATGGCAGCAGAGCACCTTAAGAAGATGCCAGACCAGGAGGGGCGGGGCCAAGGGACTGTGATCCATAAGCAACATCAAGAAAGGAGGAGAAAGAAAGGAGGAGAAACATTAGGCAACAGTGCTATCCCTTGACACGGGGTGAATTACAATCAGATCAGCCATTAATTTGTTGCTCAAGTGCACGTGTGTGACAACAGATTATTAAGAAACCAGGTAATTCACCTTAACCTGATTATATGTACATTTTAACGGACTGTTGCCCCACCCATGGTGAATTCCTGCTTTGCATGTTATTCTGCTGGGATATGCTGCTGCACTGTGATTCTGAGCTAATCAAGATGAACAGAGAAAATTGAAACAAAGTAAATGTTACATTAAAAACTGTCTTTTAAGAATTGAAAAAAAAAATTTTTTTTTTCGCATGTATTAATTTTCAGATTAATGTTTCTTATAGTGTACTGCTAATTTATTTTTATCTGTATACAGTTGCAATTATTTTAATAGTCTATCATATTTTCCTTTAAAGTATTCAGGTCAAACACACCTTTTAACCAGTAAAAACCATTTCCATAGCTTTTGCCACACCTCCACCTTACATTGCATGTTTGGTTTTCATGCATATCTCGCTCTAGCTCTACTTCCCTCTTTGCCCTTCGAATATTGTCTGAGTGATAACCTTCATTATGGTCCTTAAACATTATTGTCTTGCAGTACTGAGACACAAAATGAAAACAGAAAAGATAAATCAATTTCTAATTTAAGTGCTAATTATTCTTTTTCTCAAAAAAGAAGATCAGATGTAGGGGTAGAAGTGGAGTGCAGTCTGTAAACTGGGTAGGCTGGAATCAGTTTCCACAGCAGTTTTTAAATAAATACCTTAAAATGCACTTTTGCTTCCAAAATGCATGCAATTCAATGAGATCTGACAAGGAGCACCCATTTGTATTTCATTTCTAGGGTTACAGGTCGCTCTAAACAGTCCCTAGGTCACTGTTGTCCTCCCATAGTGCCTAAGCATGATGTACCGCTGGTCGCTGACCTGTATTTAATGGGCTAACAATAACTACCGATTATCTTCCTCCTCTTTGTCTTATTGGGCTCCTCTGCTGCTATCAAGACAGAATAAGCACACATAGTTTATCATGGCTACCCAATTAACCTCCTTTTACCTGTCACACATATAATACTTCTGCCTGCTAGTGGAATAATTTTGTCCATAAAGCTTTCTGAATGATCATTGTTCTTCTTCAGTGAGGCTCAAATGGTATACCTTTCTTGTACACTTGCCATGCATCTTTGGTGTTTTTCCTGCTATGTGGAACCTAGAATAATTGTTTTGTTGCTTACCCTCTTAAAAGAATCACTCCATGGCAGAATAAACTGCATGGTGTCACAGGAAGTAACAGAGGTTGCTTTAACAAATGGGCTAACACCTATAAATATTTAAATTACCAAAAGTACATTGGCAATTAGGACCGGATCAGGCTCACTTGGGTGGGCTGTGCTTTAAATGGAGTATCTGGGAAGGAAGTGACAGAGAATCCTAAGAGAGAGAGAAAGAAACAGTAGCAGTCTGTGGGCAACCTGACACATAATATAGAAGGAAAGCACCTGTTTTAGGGGCCTCATTGTTAGAGAGGGGGATTGGTTATAACAACCCAGAAGGCCTCTTTTTAAGTTTATGCGTTAAATTGTCCCATTTAGAGGATGTTGAAGGGGTCTAGCCACTTGGGTGTTTTATTAATGTGTATGCCTGCAGGATGAATAATAAATGAGGATAATGGCCTGCTTTAATGCTTCTGTGCAGTATATGCTGTTGGGGAGGGGACTGTTTGTACAATTATATGCACACTGTATGGAGTCTACTGAAAGCATCATGATTTATGTTCTTTGACTAAACCAGTTTTCCTGAAGAATGAGTGTACATGCCATATGACTATTTATAATTAAATAAAATGAGAGAGGTTAAGATGTTCATCTAATACAATTTGAGGTTTACTTACAATATTTGTGTTTACCATAAAAAGATACTGATTTCAATCCACTTATCCATCCATTTTCAGAACTTGATTAATTCAAATGTTAAGGACATATGGAGTTAGAACTTTTCCTGGCTGCATCAGGAGCCAGTCCACCCGGTGCACTTACACGCACAGCCACATCTGACCATTTTAGAGTAGCTATTTATAAATAAACCTACATCTTTAGGTTATGTGAGGAAAAACCATTTAGGCACTGGTAGACTGCAAACTACACAAAGATGGTGATCAAGTTGTATAAACTGCAAAGCAATAATGATAGATGAAGACTTACACCTCTGTAATCATTGGGTGGAGTGTGCCTACATACTAGGTCCGACAACAAGTTTTTCAGCACTACATGGCTCAGGAAAAAGATCAAAGTGTCTCAGGTACTGATCAGGGAGATCCTCTTCACTAATGATGCTGCCTTGGCATCTCACCTTTGGTCTCCAGCAGCTAGTCAGTTCACTGCCACATGCTTGAAAAAAGTGTGGCCTCTGCATCAGCCTGAAGAAGACTGAAATTATGGGCCAGGATGTCAGTGAAGTCCCCAGCATCAACATTGGTGACCACATCTTGAAAGTAGAAGATTAATTCACCTACTGACCTGTCTCTCTATCCAGAGATCAATGGGCAAATAGGAAAAGTTCCCACTACAATGGCCAAGCTTTCCAAGAGAAAGTAGGAAAACAACAAACTCACAACAACCATCAAAATGATAGCGTACAGAGCCTGTGCATTGAGTACTATTTTCTGTGTCAGCGAGAGCTAGACAAAATACATACGTCAAGAAGACCACCTCAACAGCTTTCGTCTCCTGGAAGGATTATGTGTCAAATAAGATTGTCCTGGACTAGGGCAGCACACCAAGCAAGTAAGAACTCCTTACACAGCAATGCCAGCATTGACTGGGCCTTGTCCAATGCATGAATGATAGTCACATCACTAAAGACATCTTGTATTAAAAGCTTGCCATAGGTTCCTGGCCCACAGAACAACCACACATGAGATATAATGACACTTTCAAACATAACCTGAAGACTGCTGACATCAGTGTGGACACTTGGGAAGAAACATTTGCAAATCACAGTGTCTGGTGACAGGTTTAGGCATCACTATGCCCGAGGAGAAGGGAACCAAACTCCAAAAGAGAGAGGAGGAAAGCTGCAGCAGTGACCACCTAACCGTAACCATCAGCCTTCACGTGCAGCAGATGTGCCAAGAATTTCCACTCAAGAATCGGCTTGTTCACCCACTAACAATGCAGCTCCAAATCCAACTGAGTCCTTATCTGGGCGATTCAGTTGTCTACCCAGACAGATGGAGCCATCATCGCTGAATTTATTGCTTCCTTATAGTTTTAGAGCCAAGACCTTAGTTACCAGCTTGGTTGCTGTCTTTGTAAATTTTTTTCACTCATTCTAGATCCCTGTGAGTATCCTCCAAATCAATCCAGTTTCTCTGCACATCCTAAAACTGTATTACCCCAGGTTAGCAGAAGTTTTTAATTAGCTAGGTGTAGCTTATTGCATGAAGGTGCCCTGAGTTGTATTGCTCCACTTTGTGGCGGTGATTCCTGCTCTTAAATAACTGCTGCTGGGATAAATTTAAGCACCAATTGACTCTCTAAAAGAACATGCAGGTTTTAGAACAAGACGTGATGGAAAACTCTTAATATTTCACATTTTTGCTATACATTACACAGTTATTAGATTTTAATTAATGTTAAGCCACCATCCATACATTTCTAAATGACTTATCCAAATCAAATGGTGCGTATTGCATGAATATTGGGAAGTGCTGGAATTACCAACCCATTGCAGGGCACACTCAGGCACATGCACATCCACACTCATCAAGGGTCAATGAGCCTAACCTTCTGTCTCACAAAAACCGTTGGAGTTTTGAAGGATATGAACATGTCTCACTCTGCACAGACATTCTCAGCAGTGGTCTTGTGCCCACAGTTGCCAGGAAGTGTTTATCTCACTTTTTTGGTTATATTGTGTAGATCACGTTGCCCATAAGGTGTTGACACATGGCATTTGTTTATTTCACAGGTTCGTTCTGTATACTAGAATTCGGTTATTTGCTGTCAAGTGTCAGCTTGCAGTGTTTCTTTTAAGTCTCACACTCTGTCTGAAAGTCATTAGCGACTGGGCTCCCACAAGCAGCTCTTGGTGACAGATCCACACAGGGTAGCAAATACAGTAGCAGATTTCAATAACCCTTTCGGTGGCATGGACTGATTCTTTAAAGATGACGTAAGGACCTGAGTAAAGTGTGAAGGCAATGTAATATACTTCAGCTCATGCAGACTCACTCACAGGTTGGTAAACCATCAAAAAAAAAAACCATAGGTTTAAGAATTAGCTCAAATGATATTATAAAATGCATGGGATTGGAATGTGTACAGAAGATAATATAAACAAAAATGTCTTAATATTTCAATTAAGAAGTGTCTGCTAAACAGTAAAAAGTGTGTTTACCTTTAAGGAATAAGGTACAGAACACAATATTTAATGCTGGTTGTTTTGGGAATATTTACACTGAAGTGATGGTTCCTCTGTTCCACATGTGTAGTTGTCTTAATATTCTTGGTGGGGAGTGATGAACACAATACTCCACTGCTATACTTGACACCTTACTGGAAAGGGACTCAAAAAAAAGTAAAATTTGTCCATGAGCAAACTACTCAAATAGAAGTTTTAAAGCATCTGATATTAAGCATACTTAAGTATCAAAAGCACAACTAAATGTAGGTTCTTTCCCTGTTTTTTACATATACTCAGAAAAGATCTTGCAAACTAAAAAGAATTCAGACTACCTTCTTTTTGTTTGTGAATTGTATTACAATCACTAAAGTATGAGCCAAGTCACTGAGCATGAGCGGACATTTACATGATTGTATCTTAATTCGGTGAGCTAGGGACGTGTGCAGGCTTCCTCTGCCTTGAGTATCTAATTTGTTCCTGAAAACCTCTTTGCAAAGTGAATTTTCATAATGCAAACACTGAATTTCAATTAGTTTCAATGGAAAACATTTTAAGTGTTACTTTGCCCCATAAAGTACCCTAATTTTTATTCAAATAACACTTAACTAAATTAAAATTGATAGAATTAGTTAAATAGCAGAGTCATCAAAACAAACCCTAATAAGGCATTGTCCTTCATTAAATAATCTTTAATAAAGTGCGTTACCTTTATCTCTTCTAGTTTCACATTCAAACAAATGTCCTTGTCGTCTTCTTTGGCTTTGTCAACTAATTCTCAATCTACTTTGGAGCTATAATGCCCAGGATAATGTGAGAAGACACAAGCAACACATGTGACAGGGTGAGTGAACCGCAGCACATGAATGCACATGTGCACCTTGCTGCTGTGATTGCAGTATCTTAAGTCAGCATCGGTTGTGAAAATATCTGAAACCGGGACTTATCTCGCTAAACCCCAAACATCCTAAAGATTGGGTGTTAGTCTCAGACATTTAAACATTTGAAAATCATCTCAGATTCTTTTGTACATGTAAATTTTCTTAAAGCAGGGGAAGCATGTATTTTAGATAACTGACTGAGTAAAACGTGTTTATTTGCATAGCGTTTTTGTTTTCTGGTTTAGTACTGCAGTAATGAATATGTCTAGCAATACAATATATGATTGAGTAGAAGTAGCAATTTCTGTTTAAAAATGTAGTGATGTGAAAGTGCAAGTAGACAGTGTGGCCTAAATGGGGCACTCCAGCTCCCCAAACCCAACCTAGACAGTGTGAAGCCAACCCGGTCAGAGACAGGCAGGAGACAGATTTTGCCACACTACACCCATTTATTTACAATTGGGGAGCATTTCATCCTGCTCCCCACAGCACAGTGCACCAGACACCACACTACACGCAGTTCAGTCTCTTCCTTGCCAACCAGTCCATCCGCCTCCACTCCTCCTCAGGCTTTGTCCTCTTTCTCCTAAATCTGGCCATTGAATGGTGGGGACTGGCCCCTTTTTATAGGGCACCCGAAAAGACTCCAGGTGCCCAATGAGCTTCCACCCACTATATCGGGTGTAACAGAAGTGTGGCCAAAAAAGGCCCTGGAAAGGTCCATGCACCCCCTGGTGGTGGCAACAGGGTTGAGCTGCCATGCTCATGAACCGTGGCCCTGCTGGAAATGAAGAGGGCTGCCATCTGTCGGCCCAGGGGAGAAACTGTCCTGAAAATACTCTTTCCCTCGGTCCTTCAACACTCTGGGCATCCCGGTCAGGTAAGGGTTCCAGCTACCCATCACAACAGACAGACACAAGTTCAGCAACATGCAAAGGCTTTTTAGTAAGGAAAACTCTTGCCAATTGTTTCCCACAGCACAAATACAACAATAAAGTACAAATCAGCCCACTGCAATTTGTTGTCTTCTTTGTCTTTCCATCTTTTTTTTCTCTTCCTTTTGTCTGTCTCTCTGCCTCGGTCCACCTCCACTCCTTCCCCAGCAAGCTTTAACACCTTCCTCCCAATTCTGGCTCATGGAGCAGAGGCAGCTGGCTTCTATAATGTAATACCCAGCAGTACTTCCAGTATCCTGTAGATTTGGTCCAGAAGTAAGGGGGAGCCTAATGAAACAGGGCTCTGCAGTCCCTGCGGCACTCACGGGACCCAACAGGGCTGAGTAGCAGGACTCCATCTTCCAAGAAGCCCTATGGGAACCCGAGGTGCTGCAGCAACCCAGGGGTATTGCCATCAAGTGTTCTGGGGAGATAATGCCCTGTGCGTGCTCTTTCCCCCAGTCCTTGCAGTACACAGGCATCCTGGCCAGGCAAAGTCTCCAGCCATCTGCCACAACAGAAACTTTTATGCTCAAAAAAGCAGTAGAAGTATTCTTAAAACATACTCAAGTACTCAAGTGTGGTAACACAATACCTTGTTACTGTTTAACACTTTTGCTTTTATTATAACAACAAATGAAAATACTAATTAAATATACTTGCTAGATATGGAGAGGTTTTGTGATATGTACAGATGTGAAGACTTAACTTTACATATTAGGACAAGGTGTCTACGGATTGTATGCACACTGATTGTTTTTAAAAGCTGTTGGAAGCCTGTGGGCAACAACTTAGTGAAACACAAAATATTGTGCACTGCAAGGTTATTATAGTTAACGAAAATTAAAATCAAAACTGAAAATATTATTAAAAAAACGTTTTCATAAATTGAAATAAAATAATTAAAACCGAAATGAAAAACTAAAACTAAATAAAACTATTAAAGTAGCTGGAAAGACTAACTGAAATAAAATAATAATTTACTAAAATATTTTTAGTTTTCGTTTTTGAATGAATATTCTTGCTATTAGTCTTTAACCTTTGTAAGTTTAACTCTGTGTAAAGCGTGTGAAATAGAAAGCAATTTACATGCTGCCTTTCTTTGCGCTTGTTGTATATCAAGATGTAATTGAAACAACTGAAATCAGAATGTGCTGCTCAACAAAACATTTACCATATGGACAGAAAAATCACGAGTGAGTAACGTTTCAGTTTATTTCTCATGTGATTGCTTTTTGTCGACAGCAATTCATCTGCCACTTCGCACAGGAGAAATCGTGTTTACTTTCTAATATACAAGGTATAAAGAAAGTGTAATAATCATGAAAACATTCGACCTCGATATTTTGATAAATCTTGACGTTATAGACCTACCAGAGTCCAAAAATACCGTTTTTTGAAATGGTATGTGTGCGCAAGTGTGTCTGTGTGTATATAAACACGATTGCCTGCTGAAGTCCTCCGCCGCAGGTTCCATGCCCGTCCTCTCGTCCACGGCACAGACGCCGCAGGCGGCTCGCCCTAGCCGCCCAGGGGATCTCCTCTGCCCGCACTCGTGGCGGCCCTTCTCGGGACGCGCGCACCCAGCGCGCGCCCTCTCCCTATCGGAGGAACCGGCATTCACCCCTTCGGTTCCTCCTTCTTTTCTTGAGGGCGCTGGCGGTCTGGGTCTGAGCACAGCAAAAGCTCAAATCCAGCCCGTCTGCGTCCAGGCAGAGCGACAGGAGACAGCTGCAGGCTTGGGCGCAGGCGCTAGGACCCAGGGCACTCAGCAGCCCGATCCTACCCGCCCTGCATATTCGAGCTCCTCGCCTGCGCTAGCTGTCTGCACCGGCGTCTGCTGTTGGGAGGTTGCCTACTCGGAGCGCTCGTCCTGTAAACAGTCACGGCCATGTTGGGAACCCCCACTTGCTTTACGGGACGTGGCAACACTCACCACTCCCCGCCGTGTTCTGTCTGCCTCCGGTTCCAGCGCCCGCCCGTTCCTCCGTCTCCGGTGTCACTCCCGGCGACCGCCTTCTCCATCAGCTGCTGCGCACTGGCGACTAGAACGCAGCAACTCCTCAAAAGCGGCTTGGCGGGCGAAGGACTCCTCCGGCGCTTACGCCCGAGCCGCTGGTGGAAAGAGAGACAGGCGTCGGTGGGCTTACCTGTCGATCGGCTCCACGCGCTCGCCTGCCTCCTCCTGGGCCTCTCCCTCTGGCCCAATCGGGTCCTTCTCCGACCTGAGACTGGCATTCCTTGGGCCCGCCTCTATCCAATCATTGGCGGCACGCAAGACACACCGGCCAATCCGTGCCAATCCCGGATTGTATGCACACTGATTGTTTTTAAAAGCTGTTGGAAGCCTGTAGGCAACAACTTAGTGAAACACAAAATATTGTGCACTGCAAGGTTATTATAGTTAACGAAAATTAAAATCAAAACTGAAAATATTATTAAAAAAACGTTTTCATAAATTGAAATAAAATAATTAAAACCGAAATGAAAAACTAAAACTAAATAAAACTATTAAAGTAGCTGGAAAGACTAACTGAAATAAAATAATAATTTACTAAAATATTTTTAGTTTTCGTTTTTGAATGAATATTCTTGCTATTAGTCTTTTAACCTTTGTAAGTTTAACTCTGTGTAAAAGCGTGTGAAATAGAAAGCAATTTACATGCTGCCTTTCTTTGCGCTTGTTGTATATCAAGATGTAATTGAAACAACTGAAATCAGAATGTGCTGCTCAACAAAACATTTACTCAAAACGCAACTAGATAGATGGATGAAATTCAGCATGTGGTTGTTACACTACAATTGTAGATATGTATTTGGTCCAAATACATCACCCGGAAGTGGTACTTTACCTGAACACATTTTTTGTTTTATTCATGGGTCCGATTTATTCAACTTTACTTTATAATAATTGTTCAGTATATTATTAATTCGATTTGATTTGTTGTTGATGGTTCCTTAGCGTACATAATATAAAAATATAATAATTTTCTTGTGGTTTACACCTCAAATATCCATCCCCATATCCAAGTATACAAGAAAGTGTACAGGTGACCACACCTGGTTTTTGAAAATAAAACAGCACTGATTGAGAGACTGACTAGGTTATCATACAAGATCAGCATATTGTTGCTGAACAACAATCACTTTTGCTTTAAAAACATTGTTTAACAATGAATCGACACAAACAAAGGTAGGTAGGCTAAGAGAGTCTGCCAAGTGATGAAAAACTAAACATACTATGGGGTTTTTTGTATTTATTCTATATTTATTCATTTATTTTTTTTAGTTCATATTCTCAACTCAAAATACCTGATATTGTGAAAGTAATTCATTAGCAGAAATATATTTTAAAATATTTGTCTTCCTTTTTTCATGTTTCTCTCTCTCTGTCAATATATATAGTTGAAATATCATATTCTTTTTGTTCTTGACATCAACCTCATTGCATACCGGGGATTTTTCCTGCCTTACATCCAAACCTGCTGCAGTAGGCTCCAGGTTTCCTGCAATCCTGCTCTGGATAAACAGGTTTAGATAATGTATATATTGTTCTTACTCTCAGGTGCTATCTCTGTCATTTTATGCCTATCTGTACTCCTATTACCTGCTCTTGCTCTGCTCATTATGGGTTCACTGTCCTTTATGTTGGGCTATTCAAGTCTCACTGCCCCTAACCTTCACACTACATGTTTGTTGTTCTTTGTTTCCCTCAATAATGCTAGGTGGGGTCTGCACACTGATTCAAGTCTAAGAGTCCTGTTCTTCCTAAGCCCCCATGATTTTCATGAGAAAATATTTTAAAACTTATAAAATTGTTCATATTCACTATCTAGTTTTGATTATACTTGTTTTTATCAGACAAAATTAAAACCAGATTGTAAACCATGTAGTGCAGTAAGCTTCCACTAACATTAAACTCATATCCAAATCTTAAGTGTACAGTTAAGTGTACAGGTCTGTCTGATTGTGACACAAAACTAAACTCCGTAGGAGCTCCATGTCATAAAACTAAAACTAAAACTGAAACTAATAGATATAAAAATAAAACAGAATTGTGTTTATGAAATAAAAACTAAACTAAAACTAAAAATACACGATGAAGGAAAACTAAAACTAAACTGAATTTCCAAGTAAGGTCAGAAAAAATATAGAAATACAAACTAATATAAAAAGGCAAAACTATAATAACCTTGGTGCACTGCACTATTTTATAAAAAATAGTGTTATTTATTTAAAAGTTCCAAGCAGTGAAGTAATATATATGATGCAGCCAGGATAGACTGATATTTCTTAAAGGGATGAGTGCATATAAATTCATATAAACTATGTACAATAGTAGCACTTATAATTAAAATACAGACAGGTCATGTGTAAGTAAGAAATAATTTATAAACTACCAGCTAAGGAATAATTTAACAGTCCAGAACAAGGCTTAATGTGGGGGTTGTTAATACTAAGTAAACCCTCTGTGGCTAACTTTCAGTCTTGGCATGAGGTCATACAGGTGATGAGTGGTGTCCTGTGACACATTCAGTCAATCTTTGTAATAATGTTCCCCTTGGGAGGCATTGGCAAGTAGGATATGTATCGGACTTTAGCTAGTATTCCTAAATGTCTGAAATGTGCTCTGTTGAAGTAAAATGCTGAGATATGGCTGGCAAGAAAAGGCTGTGGTCATGACCTAGGCACTCCTAAGAGATGTCTGCCATTGTCTTGTTGGAGAATGGAACCAGTCAGGACTATGTCAGCAAATGACTCAATGGATGGTTAATAAAGTCTTTCTTATCTGTGTGTTGTAGTGAAGTGAGAGGAATCCTAACGCATACTGTAACACAGGCATCACAGTAGCCATAACACTGTTTTTCAGAGAGTTTTCATCAGTTATCATAGAAACAGGACTCATTGCTAAAGATAATCCAAAGTCAGTCAATTATTCAATAAGTTTGATAAAAAACTCCATGCACAATCAGTAATGACAGTCAGAAATTCCATGAGAATGCACTACAAACTTGGAGCTACATGTCAGACAATTCGGAGAAAATAAAGCTACCCAAATTCTCCAAACTGTGATGTAACACTGAACTTTCACCTTGCTCAATTTTATAAAATAAAAATCAAAAATATAGCATGATCAGACAGAAATGTCATTTTTTGGTGGAATTGAATTCGGAGCAAAGTAATACACATTTTATATGTTTATTTTGCTCTGTGGTTCCATGAAAAATGCACTTTATGTTTAACTGATTTTTTACAGATCAAGTAACAAATCAATAACATTGCTTTTCTAGTCCAGCTGGAAACCCACGTGACTGCACTAAAGTGGGATGGTAAAATGTCACAACTCAGAGCTCCAAATAGTCTGATAACACACGAATGCAGCAATAGTCCAAGCTGCCAACTAGAGAGGTGGAAAGCATTGGTGTAGTTGGAATAACATCCTGTTTCATATTCCACCTCTTCTACATATTCCATCTCAAAGTGAAATCACTCTTGCCCTGTGTGTTCTAGGGGAGTCAATGCTGCTAACCTTCGCTTGCTCACCTGAACCCATCTGGCAGCAAGCATTTCTATGTCTATCATGGCTGCTCTCCTGAACGTGAGATCAGTGTCTAATAAAACTCTTATCCTATAAGACTTTATTACTTCAAAGAAACTGGACTTCTTTTTCATCACCAACACCTGGAATGTTAATGGTGACTCTTCATGTTTTACTGACTTGGTACCATCAGGTTATTTATTTGTGAACTGTCCTTGGCTGTCTCGTCATGGCAGGGGCATTGCCACTCTTTTTAAAAGTGTGTTCTTTTGTCGGAGCCTTACAAGGGGTCCGTTTAGTAACTTTGATCTGCAACTTTTCAAAGTGTGTAGCTCTTCCTCTTTGCTGTGTCCCATGGTTTATAGGCCTCCTATAATTAATGATACATTCATTTCTCATGGCTGATATTATGCTCTCATATGATAAAGTACTTATTGTTGGCGATTTTAACATACACGTTTGTTGTCAATCTAAACCTTTGTTTAATAATTTGTTATCATTATTGGACACATTTGATTTTATCCAGCATATTAATGTTCCTACTCATTCTCTTGGTCACACCCTTGAGCTCATTCTTACACGCGGTATTTCAGATAATAATATTGATATATGTGATGTTCCTTTTACTGATCATTTTTGTCCAATAATGGATTTGAATATTACTGTTGACGTTACTACTAGCTTTGCTTTGCCCCACGCTATCCTCACCTTTAAATTCTTCTATTATATTGGATTTTAAAACCATATTCTTCAGTCTTGATATACAAGGCCAGTGTGATAGTATTGACAATTCTATCTTATCTTTAATTTCATCATGTAAAACAATTTTAGGCTCAATTGCTCCCCTCAAGATATGCTGCAAAAAGGGAAAAACCAGATCCTTGGCCTAATCACACTACACAGCAGTTGCGTTGTGCCTATAGAATTGCTGAACAGCGTTTGAAGAAAGATAGGTTGCTTGTATCTAAGCAGATTTTTAGGACTTCTCTGTTCAGTTTCTAGAATGCAGTTAAGAAATCTAAACATGATAACTTCGCTGATTTAGTATCCTCACATTCCAATACACCTAGGGTCTTATTTAATGCAATTAATGAGGCTATTTATCATCATTCAGGGACAGGATTAAATAGTACTGTTCTTTCGTATTGACACTCTTAAACTTACTTTCAGTCCTCTTGATGTTATTGCACCACACCTCTTAGCTGAAGCTTTTAATGTTCTGGGTCCATTTTTGTTAGCTATTATCATCTTTTCTATTAATGAGGGGTTGTGCCTTTATTTTTTTAAACGTGTGGTGGTTTGACCTTATCTAAAAAAGGCAGACTTAGATCCTGGAGTGTTAGCTAATTTTTGCCCCGATTTCCCAATTGCCATTTCTGGCTAAACTATTAGAAAGAATTATTTATATTCAATTGGTTGATCATCTTAATTCCAATAATTTATTGGAGATCTACCAAACTGGCCTTCAGCGCTTTCAAGGTGTTGAGACAGCCCTCTGGAAGTATTTAATGGCATCGCTCTTAGTATTGACTCAGGTGAGGCAGTCCTCCTAGACCTTTATGCAGCTTTTGACACTATTAGATCTTGCTGTTGCGACTTGAACATCTGCTGGGGCTTAAAGGTGCTGCTCTTAACTGGTTCAGGTCATATCTTACTGAGAGACACTTTTCAGCATCTTTCAAATCCTGTTTCTTGTCTACTGCTCCTGTTAAATATGATGTTCCTCATGGCTCCATTTTGTGTCATATTTTATTTTCTGTTTATCTTCATCCTATTGGAGCATTTTTTCAGGGAACGTAATATTTCTTTTCACTGTTATGCTGGTGATACACAGGTTTATATTCCTATTTGTAACTCTGCAATTAATCATCTGCACAATTGTCTTTTTGAACTAAGAGCCTGGATGAATGACAATTTTCTTGATCTCAATGAAAATAAAACGGAAGTGCAGATAGCTGACCCCTCAAATTGGTTTCGAACTTCTCGGCTCTTTTACTGATTTTGCAAACCTCAAGTCCCTAAACTTGGTGTCATTTTTGACAGTAACCTCTCTTTTGAGACACAGATTAACTCTGTAGTAAAGAGTTGCTTTTTCCAGCTTCGTCTTTTAGCTAAATGCAAACCATTTTTTATCACCTAGGGGGATCGGAATACTGCTGCCCGCTTTTTGGTTGCAGCAAGAAAGTTTGATCCTGTTTCTCCAATGTTAGCCTCTTTACACTGGCTGCCTGTTAGTTTCAGCACTGACTTTAAACTTTAATTGCTAGTTTTTAAATCATTACATGGGTGTGCTCCTGCGAATTGTGCGTTTTCCCTTATGGTCCCTCACACTAAGTGTAAAACTAAGGGTGAAGAGCTTTTGCAGCTGCTGAACCTTGTCTTTGGAACTCTTTATCTCACTACATTAAGGAGTCACCTTCAATTGAACTGTTTAAAACGAGGTTGAAGACTCATTTCTGTTCTCTAGATTTCAGTGACCTTCACTGATACTGATGGTTGCCTATTCTTAGTCATCTGCTTTCTTTCCTTTAACTCACTGCTGGCTGTATTTAATTTTATTGTACTTTATTTCTATTTATTTTATTTATGTTCATTGTATGTTTTAATGTAAAGCACTTTGACTCCAGCATTACTGATGTTGTTTTAAATGTGCTCTATAAATAAACTGACATTGACATCCTCTTGTGATGTTGCTGCCCTGTGCATCTCAATTCAGATTCTTCCCGACTGACGTAAGAGTATAGTTTTCCTGGCTCCCAGAGCTTAAGTTCCAAAAGTACAGCTTAAGGATTTTGTGAGGTCTAAAAAAAGAACCAACCTGGCTCCAAAATCAAGCAAGAGGTACAGAACCAGTAAAGTCCAAAGTGGACCAGACTAAAAAAATGAAGAGTGGTACTGTGAAAAACCCTGGCCCAAATAACAACAAAAAAAGTACAAGGTTGTAATCAAAAAAATCTAAAGCAAACAAGAACAAATAAGATGAAAAGGTCAGCCCAAAATGCAAACCAAAAGGTAACAAAAATCAACTCCATAATCCAAATATCAACATCCAATAACTATAGCAAAGTCAAAAACCTAAGAAAGACAGAGAAGAGGACTTCCAAAAACTTGAAAAATCCAAATCCAAAGTAGAGTTGAACAAACTTAGGAGACTCAGCACTAGCAGGGAGTTTCTTACCAACTTATATAGGGCTGGGGGGATCCCACAGCTGCAACATCAAGAGGCTCTAAACACAAAAAACAAGGACTATAACAACTAAATGTAAATGTATAACAAATATATAAACAGTAATACACAAATATACTTATTAAAGAGTAATATAATTTAAAAAAGGGAAAGAAAAAAGCAAAATTTACAAAAGGATACACAAAGAACAGTAACATAAATTAAAAGGGATATTAGAACAAGGAATGAGATCCTGGTTATACCATTTAGTGCTATCTAGTGTGCTTCAGCAGTGGTACAAGTATTCTTATGTCATGATGATCTGATGTTGTCTGGTTACTGAATTTATAATGAGAGCCAAGTTTGTAGCTCTCTAATGGAAGTTGTAAAAAACATCAATATACAAATCCTGTCATGAAGTGTATGGTCTACTGCAGGGGTAGACAAGTTCACTCTTAGGGTGTAGCACTGCCACATAAATGTATTTTCTATTTTTCCTTTTGTCACTCTGTTGTTTTACCAATGTGAACGCTGTCTCTTGTCTGCACACATATAGGAAACAGTATAAGGCCATATTGGGTATATGTCAATAGAGAGGACTTTTGTGAGGTATGGGTCTGTTACAGAGATTTCCATGAGGGTGCCATGGAAACAGGCGGAGATATACTGTTAAAAAAATGAAAAGGAGGAAAGGAAGAGGAAAACTGAGCCCAAGCTTTATGGTGGAGGTTATAGGTGTGAGCTATTCAAAGCCAGAAAAGAGATACTGTAGCTTCAGTGTCTGGAGGTGGCCGCCTCGAACAGCTCCCGGTATACTTAAAGAAGTGGATGGGACAGTTAAGAGGATCAAAACTGAGTGTTTTATTCTGGGGTAGCACATCTGAAGACTTGGAAACATTGTGGGATATTTTATTTTACGAAGGGACAAACTGGGTGGACTTTGCGAGATATTTTGGGTTCCTACTTTTTCGCGTTATTTGCATACATGTGTTGGAAAAGAGGTGTCCGATTATGGAATCTGAACATTGTTGTTGAGTTTGTATATAGTTGATTTATTACATTTGGATTCTTTGCACTGTTTCTCTGGGTCATTTTTTTTCTTCTATAAATTTATTTTATTATCTATGTAATCTGTCTTCAGCGCAGGAAGGGTTCTGAAGGCAGTTTGGGGTTGACATACAATCCGTATCTAACACACCGCTAAAAACCTGATGAATCATAGTGGTATTGACTGCTACAAGGGTACTGCTGTGACTGCGGGTTTTCATTCCAACCAGTTTTACAAATAAATGATTCAGACTTACTTCTAAATGATCTAATTGTTTAATAAGTCCTTTAATAAGTCTTTTTCTCCCCTTTTTTGCAATTGGAAATAATGTTCTAGTATATATATATTAGTAAGCTAAATTTTGAAATATACATTTTTTGTCCTTTCGTTAAATGCTCATTTTCTTCTAGCATGTTCTTTTTAATTCATCTTTTCCTGTGGAGTTTATCTCTTAATTGAATCCAAATACTGCTGGTTAATGATGAGCAGTATAGACAAAGGTGCAAGTGACACTGAATACTAAAGGGAAAAAGCTACATTTAGTATAAAATTCACTTTTGAGCTAATTAATAAGAAAAAGTTTAAATGACTAGAACATAAAAGGCAGAAAAATGAACAATAGTTAATGTCACATACACAAATGCTGGCTACATTCCCCTAAAAATTTAGCAAACCCATTTTACAGTTTCTGAATTGACACAAAAAGGCAGAATCAGAGAAATAACAGCTTGTTTAATAAAGGCAGGAGTCCAGTTAAAAGCAGAAGGTAGTTGAAATGAACATGCAGTTAAGGTGGTCCGCAGTACTGAACTTTAGGACTATTTAGTTAGTCCTTTTATTACTAACTAGCACACATTACACAACTTAATTTAAAAGCAAAGGTAAAAAAAGTGTACATTTATATATTACTATATGGCAGTTACCACTTATAAAGTGTTAAGTTACCATCATCAAGGGTGTTCAGTGCTCATTACAATTAATATGATACTTTAATTAAATGATTGGCTGTTTTAATATTCAATTATATTAAATATTACTAATTGGTTCTCTTAGAATCCTTTTATATTAATGGATTGCTATTATGATAATGACGTGTACATGTTCTGATAGCATTTTGTCTAGAAAGGTAGACTTTTAAAGACTGGATGTGATTCAGTACAAAATGTCAGACTGGTAAAAAAAAAAAAGCAATCCATAGATTAACAGATATGTAATGTTACCCAGCTTCATACAGGAAATTTCATAAGACAATGGACATCAGTTTCAGTGCTGTTAGTTAATCAGATGTAACATAAGTACTAACTAAGTGCCTTTATGTATACAAAATTCGTTGTTGTTTTTTTTATTATTATTATTTTATTTTTACCAAGGGCTAATATTATGGGCAGACAATGTGTTATAATGGTTAAGGCTGTGGACTTCAAACCCTGTGATTGTGGGTTCAAATCCAGCTACTAGCAGTGCATGACCATGAGCAAGTCACTTAACTTGCCTGTACTTAAAATGGAAAATCAAAAGAAATGTATCTAATGGTGTCTCATATGTGGTGAGTTGCCTTGGATAAAGGCGTCAGTGAAATAACAATGTCATTATTAGGTCACTTACTCTTGAACATACACAAATGTCCATGAGTAAAGCATTCTTGCATAAGATCAATTGGCAAAACTGGTTTGGATGCTATGCTTCCTTCTCCAGATCAAAGTGGGATGAAGAGACTGTTGGAATGGTGGGAGCAGCCCTCTTCAGTACTGAAGGCTTTGCAGATGCAATGCTTGATAAATATATCTTTAAATGAGGATAAAGTTCTCCCAATGACCTTTTCTGCTGTGTATACTATCCATTGTAGGCCACTGAAGTCAGAGACATTGTAATATCCAAAGCAGACAGTGATACAGCTGGTCAAAATACTCTTAATGGTGCCACTGCAGAATGTGTGGTGGAGGTGGGGGATTGGGTGTGCTTGCCTTCCTCAACTACTGAAGAAAGTGGAGATTTTGCTGCACCATCCCAGCTATTGTGGTAGTGTTAATTGACCATGTAAGGTTAGCTGCTAGGTGCAAGCCACCGGGAATTTGGTGCTGTAGTCAATAATCATCTATTTAGTCTTTTCCCCATTAAGAGGCAGATTGTTGCACCAGTCCACCAGTCATCATATCTCCATTCTGTGAGCTTACTCAATAGCCATTGATGATGAGACCCACCACCGTGGTGTCATCAACAAACTCAATGATGGTGTTAGAGCTGTAGGCAACCATACAGTCATAGCTCAGCAGAGTGAACAGAAGTGGACTGAGAATGCAGCCCTAAGGGGCACCAGTGCTTGGTGTAACTGTGCTGAATATGGTATTTCTGCTGCTGACTGCTTGTGGTGTCGCTGTCAGAAAGTCCAGTATATGTTTACATAGGAAAGTGTCTTAGCCTAGCAGATTCAACATCTGTATGAACTTCTGAGGTATGGTGGTGTTGAATGCTGAACTGAAGTCTTTGAACAGCATTGTAACAAATTTGATATGGCATATTCAGTGGAACAGTTTGGACAATAGGGAAACTGGAGAGGGTTATGTGATGCAAGTCCAGTTTCATGTGTTTCTTTAGGATGTGGGAGGAAAACCATAGAACACAAGAAGACAAAAATTACATATAGACAGTAGTCGGGCACATGTTTCACAACTAAGGTGCTGAATATGTGGGCCATCATCACTACAACTAGTTATCATGTCTCACACAAGGGTGTCATGTAAAATAATAAGACTGAAATTTATAACTATGACTGATATCATTTATAACACTGCCTGATACCCAGTATCCAGGCTCCAGCCGTTAAGTATGCTTGATTGAGCCTGCTGCTACCTAACCTCTAAACTTACATAATTACACATATTAATATACAAAATTTCCATTACCTGCCATAGAGAGGCAGCTTTTTACACTGGACACTTAGTGGCATTGGCATTTGGCACCAGGAAGCAATCTTGAGCCATTTTCTGCTAGGGTCATCCTTTTATAGGTTAATTTGAAATGAGACAAGCTGTGTTTTGACTCCCACTTAACCTTTACTGGCTTGTTCCACTTACAAAATGTAGGCAAGAGTAGACACAGCATCTAGTGTGAACATGACCAGTCCTCAAATCACATTAGCTCACAATAAACTGACTTAGAGCCCTGGAGGCAAATGCCTTAGAATAGCAGCGGCTCCTTGAAAGGAAGTAGAGAATAAATTGCCATGTGAAAGACTCTCTGGAAAATGAGATTTCACAGGAAAATTGCTGCTCTTAGAGCTTTTAAAACATAAGCATATTAAAGTCGAAAAGGTGGCAGTTCTGTCTCTTCATCCATTCAACGCTAATCAAATATGAAAGCAAAAGTAGGCCTGATTCTACGCCTGAAAGCCTTTGTTCGCTTGAACTGCCTGCACTGTTGCCTTTTGACCGACAACACAACACCCAGTCAATTTCTAGTATTTACTAATAAGTGGCCATACTCATTTAAGAGAAGCTGGTTTTCCAGTCAGCTTTTCAATGTTGTAGAAAGTCCAGGAAGACAAATTCCATGTGAAGCAATTCTTGAGTTGGTTAAGAGTGGGAAGGTGAAGTCATTGTTTTATTTACTAAGCCAGCTGAACCCAACCAATTAAAGTTTATGTTTTGACTGTTCATGTTGAGTCTCGTCCCCTGGCGTGGCTTCAGCCACAGGGAAAACACTGTTTTAAACACCAAAGTAATGCATAAGAAACACACTCTGAGACAGACATTCAGCCAAACATTCTCCTATACAACTTTCTAAAGTAAAAGAAACAGCCTTAGAATGCCAAATGTCGGTAAAGGCTTCTGCCATGCCACGTAAAGCTCTCACTGCACATCACTAAGAGTCTTTAAAGCCAGATCACTCACCTGTTGTCCTGTTCTCTCTATTGTCTTGTCCAGGATGCCTCTGACTTGACCAAGCCCCTGCTGCACCTTTTCCTCTACAGTCCAGTCTTCTCAAAGAAATCAACTACAAGTTCATTTAAGCTCAAGAATGGGAATTGCTGTAACAGAGACAATTAGGAAGTTATGTGCTTTGCTGTACTCTTGACTTAAGGCTCCCTGATATTGAATAAAGGTGAAGTACCGTTCCTGGTAGTGCCAGTTCAGTCCTCTCCTGACTGTCTTTTGTGCAACTGAATAGTCCAGATGCGACAAGGTATACTAATAGTACTGAGCATTGAGGGGTGTGCAGGCTAATTTAATGTTGCCAGTTACCCTTTAGGACATGGTTGGAAAAGTGTTAGTATATGAGTGTAATTAGTGTTCTTTTTACCTTCTTTGTTTTCATTTCTTTTGTAGAAATTAATTTTTATCTTTTTCATGATATACTTTATTCATGAGTCTCGCATGTCCATTCTTCATCCTGTGTTGTTTTTGCTATGACTCCTCCCCATTTCAAGGCGTGCATATCACTCATGATGAGGAGCGCAATGTCATAATGATGAACCCATGCCAGATAAATCATCCCATCTTTGTTTAATATTAAATAGAACTCTTTGTTGTGAAAGAAAAATATCTAATGCAATTTAATTTAAGAGACCTTCAGGTTTGACCATTCACTCATCTTATGATTTCAAGTTTGGTTTGCTCTTTCAGTTACAGCTCTCATCTTTGATCATCTAGTGAAGGTACACCCAATGGACTCACTTTCTGCCAGTTCCCCTTTAAAGAAAGTATGCCACTTGCTATGCAATTTACCATGTAAATTATTTCTTTTGTAGAGAAAAATCTAAACGTTCACAACAGAGAATACCAGGAAGAAAAAACAAAACAAGAGCATAGAGAGTCCACACCAACTCCTCAGACTGGGATTTGAATTTAAAAGCTGTGAGGTAGCAGTACTAATTATGGTACCATCATTCCACCTTCTGTTTTTAATAGGGAAAATAAAAAAAGAAGAAGAATCAATGCTTTCATTAAAACCTCCAAGTCAGTGTCAGGAAATTTCTTTAATGATAAGGTGATATAGTTCATCTCCATAGACAACTTTCTGACCACTGTCTGAAACAATCCATCAATTTGAACATCTCATTTACTCCAGCTCACTGAGAGCTACATTATATGAGGTCTGTGTGACTACCAAGATTTAAGAATGGTTTTGTTAAACGTTTCTTTGAATTACAGAGTAGGCAAGTTCAACCTTTAAAATTCAGTTTTGTGGTGTAATCAGTGTCAGAGGCCAGAGTACATTAATGAAAATATGGCAGTTGAGCCGTTTTCCTTGAAAACAAGCTTGACCAGGGCAAACCCACGACAGAGCATTGTTTTATCATAATCCGTATCACATTATTTGTAAAGAATATAGGGGTGTAAAATCTAACATTAACCACCTACTGTACTGTATATAACAAATGGCTCCATCAATACATCTTATCTATTGTGGACCACCCAGCTTAACCTGACACAGACAAGCGTGGGACGCAAGTTCAAGGTACACACATTTTTTTTTTACCTTGTGGGCAACACCTTCCCCGTTCCCATAAGCTCAACACTGTCCAAAGCAGAGCACAAATACAATTCTTTCTCCTTTGTTTCTGTTTCTCTTTTCCTTTCCACTACTTCGGTCAAGCTTTGTCCTCCTCCTCCCGACTCTGGCTTTCCAAGTAGTGGCTGCTGGCTCCTTTTATAACGCACCCAGAAGTGCTCCAGGAGCTTGATGATTCATTTCCGGCAGCACTTCAATGTGTGGCAGAAGAACTGCCCATAAGGGCTTAGCAGCTCTCCCTGGCAGCACCTGCAATTCCCAACAGGGATGCACCAAACTCTAACTCCCATGAAGCCCTGCGGGAATCCAAGGCACCGCTGCAACCCAGGAGGGTTAACATCTAGCGCTCTGGCCACCTTGCTCCCCCGGTCCTCCCAGTAGTGGAGGTGTGCACTATGCCATGCACTATGTGCATCAGTTTTCTTTGCCTTGTTTTTTCCATCACTGAGTCACAAAGCATACAGCAAATTTATGAAATTCATAAAAATACTATAAGCCTAAATGTTTCCATAGCGCAGATGATAGTTTTACTTTGTTTCATTCCTAAAAATAGGAGTTCAGCTCCAAATGATTGGGTGAAGTTTAAAGGTTGACTATTGCCACAAAGGGAAAAAGGAACAGAACGACAGCTTGCAGGTTGTCTACGAATATTTTTCTTCAGTTTTTCTGCCACTTTTTAGCCTGTTCATCTTTGAGGAGTGTACACATTTTGCCATGTCTGTATATGTTATATTCCCTGGGTACTGCAACTTTTATCTTAAAATTGAGGTGTTCAGTTAATATGTGACTTTAGAGTTAATTTGTCATTTCTAAAATTCCCAGTGTAAGAGTACTTCACAATGCAATCCGATCCAGTGTTTTGTTCATTCTTGTAGTTGACACAGCTAGGAGCTGACTGTGACCCAGAAAACTGAATTAAGCACTTTCAGCAAATAGTTACATGGCTGCTGGGAATAAAGATTATTTTTTATTTAATGACAGACTTATTGGAAATATATTAAATTATAGAATATACTATATAATCTTATGTACTTGAATATGGAAAGGAATTTAAAAGAACACAGGCATAGTCTATGATTGTTATGGTTTAGCCAGCCATGGCTTATGTGTATTTTCTGTTTATCTGGTCTTTTTGTCTTTGAATTATTATTTAATATATTGTGTTATTAATTATGTTTTAGTTTTGGATCCTTCTATATTTTATTTATTACTAGCAAAATACCCGTGCTTCGCAGCGAAGAAGTAGTGTGTTAAAGAAGTAATGAAAAAGAAAAGGAAACATTTTGAAAATAACGTAACATGATTGTCAATGTAATTGTTTTGTCACTGTTATGAGTGTTGCTGTCATATATATATATATACATATCCATCCATCCATTTTCTAACCCGCTGAATCCGAATAGGGTCACGGGGGTCTGCTGGAGCCAATCCCAGCCAACACAGGGCACAAGGCAGGAACCAATCCAGGGCAGGGTGCCAACCCACCGCAGGACACACACAAACACACCCACACACCAAGCACACACTAGGGCCAATGTAGAATCGCCAATCCATCTAACCTGCATGTCTTTGGATTGTGGGAGGAAACCGGAGCGCCGGAGGAAACCCACGCAGACACGGGAGAACATGCAAACTCCACGCAGGGAGGACCCAGGAAGTGAACCCGGGTCTCCTAACAGCAAGGCAGCAGCGCTACCACTGCGCCACCGTGCCCTATATATATATATATACATATATATATGTATATACATATATATATATACATATATATATATATATTGTGGACGTGGCCCGGACACAGACAGGCGGGCATGTTGTTTTCACCCACAAACACGTTTATTTGCAATAATCCTATTTACAAAGTCCAAAAGTGCACACAAACTCCCCAAAGTCCTGGCCACACAACACCTTTCTTCGGGCTGCCTCTACTCTCTCTTCTCCTGCCTTGTCCTGCCTCCACCCGACTCCAGCCTCGAATGAAGGGAGGCGGCCCCTTTTATTAGCACCCGGATGTGCTCCAGGTGGATTCCGGCAATCACCCGCCAACACGCCTCTGTGTGGCGGTAGTGCCGGCTGTACTCCCGGGTGTCCCTGCTTCTCTTCCCCCCAGCACTTCCTGGTGTGGCGGAAGTGCTGATGTCCAGGGTTCCCAAGGCATTGGGGCGCCCTCTGGCGATGACCACGGGCCCCTACAAGGTTGGGCTTCCAAGCCCTCTACCCGTGGCCCCCAAAGCAACCAGGGTGGTGGCCCCCACGTGACCCAGGGCGGGTGTAGACCCTCTTCCGTTCCTTCAGGCGCCCGCCAGGTCGTCCCCGCATCCCTGACAAAATATATATATATATACATATATACATATGTACATATGTACATATATACATATACACATACATATATATATATACAGGTATATACATATCTACACACATACATATACATACACATACATACATACACACACATACATATATATATATATATATACATATCTACATATATACACACACACACATATATATATATATATATATATATATATATATATATTGTGAACGCTGGCCCGGACACAGACAGACGGACAACATATTTTTGCCCAACACACTGTTTATTTACACTATTTCTATTTACAAAAGTCACGTGCACTCACACAAACCCCAGTGCCTCTGCACTGATTTCCCCCAAGTCCAGGGCCCACAGTTCTGTGCCTTGCTTCCTGGCCGCCTCCTGTCCTCGCTCTCCAGCTCAGTCCGCTTCCTCCCGACTTCCACCCCTGACTGGAGGGAGGCCCCATAAATAAGGCTCCCGGATGAGCCCCAGGTGTTCCGTCTCTAGCCACGCCCAAGCGTGGCGGAAGTGTCGGCTGTCTTCCTGGCAGCTCTCCGGGTGCCACACAAAGTCTTCCCCCCGGCACTTCCTGGTGTGGCGGAAGTGCCGGGCTCCCGGATAATTAGGCACCGGGCGCCGCCTGGCGGTGGCCACGGGTCCCTACAGGGCTGGGCTTCAAAGCCCTGTACCCGAGGCCCCCTGCCTAACCAGGACGGACGCCCCCACTCTGTCTGGAGGAGGCACTCGCCCTCCTCCGGTCCCCCAAGGCATCCCGGCCGGGCTCCTGCCCCGACCGGCAACCGCACGGGATAAACCGGCATCGGGGCGCCGCCTGGCGGCAACCACGGGCCCCTACAGGGTAGGGCTTCCATGCCCTCGACCCGTGGCTCCCAATAGAACCAGGACGGACGCCCCCTCGCGGTCTGGAGGAGGCACAAGCCCTCCTCATGTCCTCCTGGCCCCGGCGGGCTCCAGCCCGGCCGGGGCCACAGTGCCCCACCGCTAGCGAGGACACGTGGGTCCAACGGCACAACCGAAGGGCAGCACATCCCCAGCGAGGGTCCTACTATGTCCCCAGGGTCCAACACGGCACCCTGGGACATCTGTCTTCGGCACCCTCGCCGCGCAAACGCCCCTGTGGTCTGCGCCGCTCTCGCCCCCGCTGTTCCCCCCAGCGGGGTCACTGTAGGCCTCCCGGCGTGGAGCACTCCAGAGCGCCCGCTCCAGGCGGGCAGGTCCCGTCGACGTCGGCCTCAGCGCTCGTCGAGGCTTCGGGCCAGTAAAATAAAGGAAAAGAGGGCCAGAAGCACAGCCAGGACACTCATCCCGGCGCCCGTCGGTCTCCGTACGACCGTGCTCCTGCCCCCTACGACAGCCCCCAACTTGCCTGCTGAAGTCCTCCGCCGCAGGTTCCATGCCCGTCCGCTCGCGGCCTCGGCACCGCCTCGCAGGCAGCTCGCCCATCCGCCCAGGGATCTCCTCTGCCCGCACAGAGGACGGCCCTTCTCCGACGCGCGCACAGCGCGCGTCCTCTCCTATCGGAGGAACCGCATTCACCCTTCGGTTCCTCCTTCTTTCTTGACGCGCTGACGGTCTGGGTCTGAGCACAGCAAAGCTCAAATCCAGCCCCGTCTGCGTCCAGGCAGAGCGACAGGAGACAGCTGCAGGCTTGAAGCGCAGGGCGCTAGGACCCAGGGCACTCAGCAGCCCCGATCCTACCAGCCCTTGCGTGTTCGAGCTCCTCGCCTCGCTAGCCGTCTGCACCGCCGCATCCGCTGTTGGGAGATCGCCTACTCGGAGCCGGTCGTCCCGTAATCGGTCACGGCCATGTTCGGCGAACCCCCCCACTTGCTCTACGGGAACGGCAACACTCACCACTCCCGCCGTGTTCTGCCTGCCTCCGGTTCCAGCGCCGCGCCGATCCTCCGTCTCACGCGGTGTCTCTCTCGACGCGACCGCCATCTCCATCAGCTGCTCACACTGAGCGGCGAACACGCAGCAATTCCTCTAAAGACGGCTTGGCGGGCGAAGGACTCCTCCGACACACGCCGAGCGCTGGTGGAGAGAGACAGACGCCGGTGGGCTTACCTGTCCATCAGCTCCACGCGACGCCTGCCTCCTTTGGGCCACTCCCTCTGGCCCAATCGGGTCTCGGTTTGGCACGAGACTGGCGTTCCTTGGGCCCGCCTCTATCCAATCATCGGCGGCACGCAAGACACACCGCCAATCCCGTGCCTGTCAGCGGCGGGACCTCCGCCCGCGGCCATCTTGCCTCCCTGCTCCGAGTGCGGAGACGTGCCTCTTCGCCGCGTTGTGACTGCGCCGATTCCTTGAGCCGCAGTGGCTCCGAATCCGCAGCCCTCTTCGCTGCCTCCGTCGCCGCGCTGCCGACAGCCCGTGGCCGGCGTGCCTCGCCACGGGCGCGGATCCGGTTCGTCCCTCCCTGTCGAAACAAAGGTAAGTCCGACCCCGAAGGGCCGATGATTGCAGGGCAGGGCACTCACCTCCCGAATCCCGTCATGCCTCGGCGTGGCCTTCAGCGAAGCAACGCCGGCCTGGCTGTCCGTCCCGACAGCGCGACTTTCGGAGCCCGCTGCGCTCCGGCGATGTCGGGTCCTCCTCCGCACCCGGGGAAAGCCATTCCGCTGTCCGGTGGCGGTTTCTGAAGCACGCCCCGCTGGTTGTGCACGGCGCTCCAGCGCCAGTGTGTGGGTCGCTGCTGCGCCGGGCCGTTCACAGAAATTGATTGTTTGAACCCAGGTCCCCGCCTTGTCCCAGGCGGAGTATCCTGCCGACTACGCCACTGTGAACGCTGGCCCGGACACAGACAGACGGACAACATATTTTTGCCCAACACACTGTTTATTTACACTATTTCTATTTACAAAAGTCACGTGCACTCACACAAACCCCAGTGCCTCTGCACTGATTTCCCCCAAGTCCAGGGCCCACAGTTCTGTGCCTTGCTTCCTGGCCGCCTCCTGTCCTCGCTCTCCAGCTCAGTCCGCTTCCTCCCGACTTCCACCCCTGACTGGAGGGAGGCGGCCCCTTAAATAAGGCTCCCGGATGAGCCCCAGGTGTTCCGTCTCTAGCCACGCCCAAGCGTGGCGGAAGTGTCGGCTGTCTTCCTGGCAGCTCTCCGGGTGCCACACAAAGTCTTCCCCCCGGCACTTCCTGGTGTGGCGGAAGTGCCGGGCTCCCGGATATTAGGCACGGGCGCCGCCTGGCGGTGGCCACGGGTCCCTACAGGGCTGGGCTTCAAAGCCCTGTACCCAGGCCCCTGCCTAACCAGGACGGACGCCCCACTCTGTCTGGAGGAGGCACTCGCCTCCTCCGGTCCCCAAGCGTCCGGCCGGGCTCCTGCCCCGACCGGCAACCGCGACGGGATAAACCGGCATCGGGGCGCCGCCTGGCGGTGACCACGGGCCCCTACAGGGAAGGGCTTCCATGCCCTCAACCCGTGGCCCCAACAGAACCAGGACGGACGCCCCTGCGGTGTGGAGGAGGCACAAGCCCTCCTCTCGTCCTCCAAGGCGTCCCGGCCGGGCTCCAGCTCCGGCCGGCGACTGCATGGGATCAACCGGCATCGGGGCGCCGCCTGGCGGCAACCACAGGCCCCTACAGGGTAGGGCTTCCATGCCCTCGACCCGTGGCTCCCAATAGAACCAGGACGGACGCCCCCTCGCGGTCTGGAGGAGGCACAAGCCCTCCTCATGTCCTCCTGCCCCCAGCGGGGCTCCAGCCCGGCCGGGGCCAATATATATATATATATATATATATATATATATATATATATATATATATATATATATATATATACATCCTTTGGGATACAAGCAGCTGTTGCTGGGGGTGCTAGAATCCATCGAGGAAGAAAAATGAAAAACATTATTTATACAAAATCTTAATTTATCTATCCATTCCTAAATAATTAATTGGGCAGGCTATTTCGTATCAGTGCAATATGCTGCTTGTTAAAACGGATGACTTCTGCTATTACGTGCACTTAGTGCTGCGTGGGTATTATGAACCATCGTATCTGTTCAAGTTCTATTTAAATTTTAGTCATTTTCATTTAGTCGACAGAAATATCGTTGGTAGGAATATAACTTAAATTTAGTCATCATTGCATACATTTTTCTTCACCATAGAAATTTAAAGACTAAATTCAACTTACATTCCTACCAAAGATATTTCTGTCGACTAAATAGAACCTACTTATATCCAAATAGAACTTGAAAAGATATATTTTTTCGAATCTGATCGCACATTTTAGATCGACTTGATACGCAGTACATCGAGCCAGTGTGCTATTGTGCTCTCGCCTGCCTGCCTCAATAAGTCACCGTTGCTTCGCTCTTATTTTTTTACCGTTCATTTAATCATGGCTAGTCATGAAAAACTTAGAAAATGGAAGGTGGATTACACTGAGTATGGCTTTACCAAAACAATTATCGATGGCGAATAAAGTATTCATTATTTATAAAGCTTCAATTGGTGATCTGTTTTTCTGCGTTAACCTCATATTTTTTCATACTTCTTCTCAAACCAAGGGGGTGCGAAATCGGCATCGTCCGTCACAGGGTTGCGAGGGTAAAATGAATCAGGAAGCACTGATATATATGTATGTGTGTGTGTATATATAATATATGTGTATATATATATATATAATATATACTGTATATATATATATATATACTGTATATATATATAAAAATAGTTTTACTGTCAAATAATGCAAAGAGTACGTGACACATGTTTCGCCCTAATTCTGGGCTCATGAGGCATGCACACTCACTGCACCCCCTCTCGGGAATCGAACCTTAGACGTCAGAGCTAGAGGAGAAGTCGTCTCGTTTATTTGACAGTACTGTATGCAGATCGGGATATATATATATAATATCCATATATATATATATATACTGTATATATATATATATATATATATATATATAGCAAAATACCCGTGCTTTGCAGCAGAGAAGCAATGTGTTAAAGAAGTTATGAAAAAGAAAAGGGAACATTTTAAAAATGAAGTAACATGATTGTCAATGTAATTGTTTGTGACTGTTATGAGTGTTGCTGTCATCAAGGATTTGATTATCATTATTTCTTTCAATCAGGTTCGTATTTGCAGGATGTGTTGTGTTCAAGTTACATTCCGTGTTTGTCAACTGTTGTAAAGATATTAGGTTTCATTCATTGATTCCTTTCTTACTGCATCAATAAACAGCTCGTCTTCCTCTATTTGAGACATCACACACTGCATGCACGGGTTTTTTTTTTACAATGTCTTCCTTTAGCTGGACATTGACTTTTTCCACCGTCTGGTTTGTTTCCGCAGTAGCTGCACTTATGAATATGCTTGTGTGCATCATTCGCTTCATATTCTTTTGCTGCCTTCTCAATTGTGTAATGCTTTTTTGTTCAGTGCTCTTTGGAGCTCTTGCTTTTTGTCTGTGTACTGCGTTCACAGTCAGTTCACGTGAGCCGCTTGGACTACATGCATCGAAGTTTCTCAGCTGTGCTTGTGCTATCTCGTGCAATGTCCATGGCTTTATTTAATGTTAGCTAAGATCCGGCACTTAAAAGTTTCTCTCGCCGTTTTGCTGAGTTTGTGCCAAACACCACCCTGACCATCTCATCTTCATGTCCATAATCACAGCCCTAAACCCGCGAATATTTAGCGGTAGAGTGTTTCTATTGGATTGCTGCTGACAGATGGCCTTACATGGGCAGGTACTCAATTACGTGGGAGGCGTGACAATGGGAGACGCAACTCCGCCTCACACGGCGACCGAGCTGCAGGCTATGGCCGGTATATATGTACATAAGTAGGTTCCAGCTATGAATGTTACTCGTAGAATTTCAAAATGAAACCTGCCTAACTTTTGTAAGTAAGCTGTAAGGAATGAACCTACCAAATTTCAGCCTTCTACCTACACAGGAAGTTGGAGAATTAGTAGAGTCAGTCAGTGAGGGCTTTGCCTTTTATTAGTACATAGATTTAAGGAAGTACCTTTGCTTTTTGTATCTTAGGACCAGAAGATTTTAGGGTTCCTCATCCCTTTTTATAAAATTTGTTTTACTTTGAGGATTGTGTAAGATTATTTTTAATACTATTGGGCCTTTTCCCTTCTGTGCTTGTGTAGGCCAAAGACTACTTATAGTTTTGTGGGAAATGTCTGCTTTTATTTCTATGCCTTATTCTAAGCCTGGACCTAGATTTTTTTGTAGCCAGGCCTTATTTTCTGCTTGGAACCTTTGAATCATAACAATAATGTTTCTAGGCTTTCCTTTCCAAGCATAACCCTCAGTCAGCAAGGTTGCACTTTGATGTCCATCTTAAATAAATTCAGAGTCCAAAGAGCATCTAAATGAAATAATATTTACCACTGTGGCCTGCAGGGGGTGCCCCAGCACCCCAAACCCAACACCGACAGATGCAAATACAGAGTTTTCACAGCACACAGTTTTAATTCATGTCAAACACTTCCCAATCAGAGTTTCCCACAGCCCAGCACAATACACAGTGCTCTGCACAAAGGCACACAGGAGTGTTTTCTTTTTCTCCATCTCTTCTTCTCTCTTTCTCTCTGTCCTTCTCTCTACTTACTCATCCACTCCTTCCCGAACAGGCTTCGTCTTCTCCCTCCCAACTCTGGCTCCTGGAGCAGTGGCACCAGCCTCTTTTATCCTGCACCCAGGAAAACTTCTGGTTGCCTGTTAGTGCCTGACAAAATATGGCTCTACAATCCCTGCAGCACCCCCTCGTGGCACCCATGGAAACCATTAGGGCTGTGCTGAACTCCAACTCCCATGTAGCTCTGTGGGAATCCAAAGCTGCCATCTAGTGGTTTGGGGGAGATAAGGAGATAATGCCCTGTGCATGTTCACTCCCTTGGTTCTTTCTTTATAAAGGTGTACCGGCCACGTAAGTGCCCTGGCCATTCACCACACTATGAAGTATAGTTCCTCTTCCTAGCTGGAAAGTCTACTAGCCTATTGTTATTTTATAAGTTGCTCTCTTGTTTTTGTCATTTTTCTAGTTTTTCTTTGTTTAGGCTCAGGCCAGCTGTCTCTAGTCTTGTCTTCAGAGACTTAACTATTTATCAAAAATGAAATGTCATTACTTATGAATTTAATCAATTGTACTGCTGAGATACAAATAAAATAAAGACTGTGTGTGTTTGTCTGTACCATTTGGTCGCTCACTTCACAGCCCTCAAAGCATGCCATCCAACATATATATCGCTATCTTCCATTGATGTTGTTTTCCTTCAATCATGAGTTCCTCTTTCTTTCCGTTAAGGCACCCTTTTTTCAACTTATATATGCATCCTGGACTTAACTGAATTGCTTCCTTCAAAATTTTTATTTGGACTTGATTATATTATTATTATGCTAATCAGCTGAATAAGGTTAAGGGTTAGACCAAAAGGTTAGTGGCCACCATGGTCATTAAAGTTATTTAAAGCAGTGGTTTTCAACCTTTTTGACAAGTGGCCCAGTTTAAGTTTAAGAATTGCTTCGTGGACCTTTGTGGCAAAAACACATAATGAAGGAGAACCCCTACGGAGTTTCGAAGATGGCCAAATTTTATTTCAACAGTGATCATGGGGCATGTTCAGCAGTTTAAGTGTTCATAGGTTAGTGACCTTGATCTGGTAAATTTAGGGGAGGAGGGTCACTAAAACTGGAGTTCACTGTCCCACTACCGTATTTTTATGCCATAAGACTGTTAAGATAAAGTATGTGCCTCTTGCCCCTAATCTGTTGAATCACTGCTTTCTCTGGATTCTCTTCTTACCGTGTTTGCCGTGGGTGACCTTACCATGTGCATAACATCCCAGGAACCATTTCTTTAAAGTTCATCAGTTCTAACAAACCTAATGACATATGGTTGAGTCAAGTCTCTCCCAGGAACCCTTCTCAACCCTGTCTAATCACTGACTCAAATAAAACTCTTTCCTAAGATTCACTTGCTTGTTGCTTGATTGCCTTCACTGTTATTTATATTTGAGTACACTATTCTCTGATTAAATGAAACAACAACTTACCTGTCTATGTGCATATTCCATTTAGTAAATGTTTGTGTAAATGTCATACTAACCATTTAGAGCTGATCTGCTTCCCTGACAGAAGTTTTCTTAGAGGTACTGATCCCTTAAGTCCTGATTTCAGGAGTGACCTTGATATTGTTGATAGATGGACAATGACATCTGAGCCTTCTGCCCCGTCTGTTGTTGGTTAATTGCTTGTCTGCTTCCTATTCCTTAAGGATATAATCTTCAATATTGCCCATCACAGGACAGATTTTTGGCTCTCACATTCTGGATTTATCAGTTACAAACAATCTTTCTCTCTGCACGTACAATATTTGTTCATTATGGTTCCAGTATCATGCCTGGAATGCCAAGGAATCTAATCCATTTCCCTGGACTTTTTTCATTATTTTAATAACAAGGAAAGAAGCAACACTAGAAGCTTTGATTAAAGGGTTATTTTATTGCGGTGTAATTTTCTATCTGACTAGTGTAAATGAAAGAAATTAGCTAGCCTGGGTTAAGGGTTAATATCGTTCTCATGGAAGGCTGGATGTAGCCACAAAAATTAGCACCTTGTCTAGACAGGTAGTGGGCAATAATTTTAAAAATATTTAATATGGAACATGGGAAAGTTTTGCAGAGATGAGAGAAATGATTTTTGCAAGCATCAGTCCATCCAGTTTCTGAATCTTGTCTCTTTTTCAGAAACCACTTTTCCTAGTGAGAGTCACAGTGTCAGGAGGACAAGCAGGTCATCCTAAACTTCTCTGTCCGCAGCTACAGATTCCAGCTCTTCCTGCGGATTTCCAGGCATTTCCAAGCCAGCCAAGAGGTATAATCCGTCCAGCGTGTCCTAGGGTTTATCCAGTGTGACATGCCTGGAGCATCTTTAGGGGAATACCACTGAGGGCATCCTTATGACATGCCCAAACCACTTCAACTGGCATGTCTCAATACGGAGGGGCAGCAGCTCTGCTATAAGGCTCCCTGAAATGCCGAGTTTCTGACGCTATCACAGAGTATAAGGTAGGCCACCCTGTAAAGTAACCTCATTTCTGCCCCTTGTACTCATGATCACGTCTTTTAGTAACTACCCTCAGCTCATGAACTGGGGTGAAGAGAGGGATGTAGATTGAATGCTTAACTGAGAGCTTTGTCTTTAGACTCAACTCCCATTTTACCACCACAGACTAGTGCGCTGCTCGCAGAACAGCCAATGCCACTTCAATTCACTTGTTGAGCTTATGTTTCCTTTTTCCATCACTCAGGAACAAGATCCAGAGACATTTAATCTCCTCCAATAAGGGTAGTTTTTCATCCCTCAACTGGAAATAGCAATCCACTCTTTCCCAAGACATAACATGACCTCAGACTTGGAGGTGCTGATCCTCATCCCAACCATTTCACACATGATAGCAAATTGCTTGAGTGCATACCAAAGGTCACAGCTAGATGAGGAAAAGAAGAAAAAATCATCTGCATAAAGCAACAATGCTACCCCTAGTCTATCCAACCGGATGCTCTCACATCCTCAGGTGCTCCTTGATGTCATATCCATGGAAGCCCCAAACAGTAATGAATTACTGGGTTCAGTATATCCAATTTTAGAACATGGGAAGGTAAAACCTATAGAGTACAAGGCAGGAACCATTGCTTGACAACCTTTTTCTGGGCACCTTTATGAAAACACGTTCAGACTCACTTGACTTAGGCAAGTTTAGAAGTACAGATTAGCCAAGACCTGTGTTTTATGTTAATAACACAAAGGACCAATGAGAAATTTTTTATAAGTGCTAACTTTATTGTATCTATTAGCTACTTGCTGCAGTGTTAAAAGATCTTAATTTAAGCTTTGTTTTGAGTAACAAAGGATTACAAGTCACTAATACCAACTTTTTTATATGGGATACCTTTGGTACACCAATAAATACATGACTGCAATGCAACAAAACCTTAACAATGACTTTGCTTTTGCTACACAGGCATAAGTAACTAATAAATGCACTTTAATAGGCTGTTTTTACATGCTTTTTGGTGGTGACTTATAATACATATTGCCAGTAGTAACTATTCAATCTCTGTCTGCCCAGTACAATGAGAAGAGTCCTGTCATCAACAGTGTGACTCTTCTATTGGGAAAACTCATTTGGTACCAGCTAAGTGATCCTGTTGATGTGTTATATTAAGAAGCGTCCTAAATTTATTCCCCTGAGTACTCTGTCCAGTGATTATTGCCAGTACTACCTGTGAGTAATTACTATTTACTGTACTTCAGTAGTCTGGACCCTCTTTGGTGGGGACTGTTGCATTAGGCTAACTGTTCTCTGGATTTTGTTTTTTTACAATTCTCTCCAGTAACAACCACCAATAGTAATTACTGACTATTTAACTCCCAACTGCCTTGTCCAATGATGAGAGCTCCTGAATCGTCAGTTTGCTTTTTTCACTGCTCTGTCCAATGAGGAAAGCTTTTCTGGAATCTGATGACTAATCCCAGGAGCTCTGTAGGGAAAGGAGTGATTCTAAATCTGTTTTAATCACCGTATGCTGCTCTCTTTAGCAACCATTGTAAACATCTGTCTTTCAAATGATCAGCTACCCTGTTCAATGAGAAGAACTCTTACATTAGTGATGTGGCTCTTGTGCCGCTATGTCCAATGTGGAAAGTTTCTTGTGTGTCAGCTGACTGATCTCTAGTGCTCAATAATGTAAGCAGAGTTCCTAAATCTGTTGGATTGCCCATGTTGCCCTCTTTTGTACTTGTTGCCTGTACAGGTGCCGGTCATAAAATTAGAATATCATGACAAAGATAATTTATTTCTGTAATTCCATTCAAAAAGTGAAACTTGCATATTAGATTCATTCATTACACACAGACTGATGTATTTCAAATGTTCATTTCTTTTAATTTTGATGATTATAACTGACAACTAATGAAAGTCCCAAATTCAGTATCTCGGAAAATTAGAATATTGTGAAAAGGTTCAATATTGAAGACACCTGGTGCCACACTCTAATCAGCTAATTAACTCAAAACACCTGAAAAAGCCTTTAAATGGTCTCTGTCTAGTTCTGTAGGCTGCACAATCATGGGGAAGACTGCTGACTTGACAGTTGTCCAAAAGATGACCACTGACACCTTGCACTAGGAGGGCAAGACACAAAAGGTCATTGCTAAAGAGGCTGGCTGTTCACAGAGCTCTGTGTCCAAGCACATTAATAGAGAGGTGAAGGGAAGGACAAGATGTGGTAGAAAAAAGTGTATCAGCAATAGGGATAACCGCACCCTGGAGAGGATTGTGAAACAAAACCCATTCAAAACTGTGAGGGAGATTCACAAAGAGTGGACTGCAGCTGGAGTCAGTGCTTCAAGAACCACCACACACAGACGTATGCAACACATGGGTTTCAGCTGTCGCATTTCTTGTGTCAAGCCACTCTTGAACAAGAGACAGCATCAAAAGCGTCTCGACTGGACTGCTGCTGTGTGGTCCAAAGTTATGTTCTCTGATGAAAGTAAATTTTGCATTTCCTTTGGAAATCAAGGTCCCAGAGTCTGGAGGAAGAGAGGAGAGGCATAGAATCCACATTGCTTGAGGTACAGAGTAAAGTTTCCACAGTCAGTGATGGTTTGGGGTGCCATGTCATCTGCTGGTGTTGGTCCATTGTGTTTTCTTAGGTCCAAGGTCAACGCAGCCATCTACCAGGAAGTTTTAGAGCACTTCATGCTTCCTGCTGCTGACGAACTTTATGGAGATGCAGATTTCATTTTCCAACAGGACCTGGCACCTGCACAAAGTGCCAAAACTACCAGTACCTGGTTTAAGGACCATGGTATCCCTGTTCTTGATTGGCCAGCAAACTCGCCTGACCATAACCCCATAGAAAATCTATGGGGTATTGTGAAGAGGACGATGCAATACGCCAGACCCAACAATTCAGAAGAGCTGAAGGCCACTATCAAAGAAATATGGGCTCTCATAACACCTGAGCAGTGCCACAGACTGATGGACTCCATACCACGCCGCATTGCTGCAGTAATCCAGGCCAAAGGAACCCCAACTAAATATTAAGTGCTGTACATGCTCATACTTTTCATGTTCATACCTTTCAATTGGCCAACATTTCTAAAAATCCTTTTTTTGCATTGGTCTTAATTTATATTCTAATTTTCCGAGATACTGAATTTGGGACTTTCATTAGTTGTCAGTTATAATCATCAAAATTAAAAGAAATAAAACATTTGAAATACATCAGTTTGTGTGTAATGAATGAATCTAATATACAAGTTTCACTTTTGAATGGAATTACTGAAATAAATCAACTTTGTCATGATATTCTAATTTTATGACCGGTACCTGTAATAGCCAATCATAATTCCTGACTGTTTAACCCCTGTCCAATGAGAACAGCTTTCACAACCACTCTTTGAATCTTTGTGTTCTGTTCTGCATAGTGAGTAAAACTCCTCTTGTATCAGTTGACTAATCCCTCAGTTTACTTTGACCAGACTGTACCAGCTTCTAATTTCCTTACTTTTTAGAATCATAAAACCATGTCATCACCCCCTGCCTTCTCATCTATGAGATGGGGGTTCTATGCCAGTATCCACAGAGGTCTTTTATAGCAGCTTAACACTCCTGCTGTATATGGGAAAAATAATTCTTACACCACTACCTCCCACTGTTGAATTTTCTAAGGGCTGGCCAGAAAGCAGCAGGAAGAAGATTAGCTGAGCTGCACAAAGTTCATGAAAGGACTAAACTAAATCTAATGAGAGAGGGAAGCGATGCTGTTTAACACTCAAGCAACTCTGCAGCATTTTATCAGCTTGTTGCATATTTTTCGTTGCTATGCAGAGAGATAAGCACTTGGACAGCTTTGATGTCTCTGTCTCAGTACAGAGCTCAGTGCCGAAGAATTCTGCGGTATGGGATTTATGCACAACAGGAGGGTTAGAGAACACAACAAACAGCTAAAAAAAAGTTCTGTACGGTAGTGAATTTAAAAAAGAAAGCTTTCGAAAAGATCGAATTTTATTGAAATGGCCTTGCCTCACCTAACCGGTTTACCAGCTGAGAGAAAAGGATGCATTAGTTGAATTTTAGCAAAGTGAGAAATCATTAAAACATCTTTCTAGCAAATTGTATTTGTAGAAAAGGAGAAGATCATATTGCACTTGTTTTTCAGGCATAAGATGGTGGGGGTGGTGGTATTTGTCTATCCCCTTCACTTGCTTTTTACTGTATTGTATATTTCCTCAATGATTTTATTTTATAGCATCAGAATTGCATTTTCCATCTTTAAAGAATGTATTGATGTCACATTTAAAATTTTTCACTTTTTCATATTTTCACACTTTACATATATTTAATTGTTAACATCAACTTTACTAATATCTGCTGTTTGGGAAATTCAAGACATTTTCCATTCCATATATTGTAAAAGGTTTAATACATTCTATAATTCTTTACCTCAGTTAGTGCTTTTTTGTTGAAAAACATAAAAAAATAGGAAAATTATAGACAGTAGGGGGCAGTAGTACCCTGTAAAGTTAAGGCACTGGTGCTTTGCCAAGTGGGATAAACAAAAACCATCCTCACTGTTTTGAATACCGTGGGACAGACTAACTGACACATTTATTTTCTTTCCTTGCTTTCTGTTGTCCCTGAGATATCTGCAGAGAGATAAAACTGGTGGATGTCAACTTTAAACTAGGTAAGTGAAAAACACATTGCTGGATAGGGCTTTATACTTTATACTGCAACTCCTCTAAGTTTAACTTCTGGAGGCAAGCTGTTTAATGCATTTGACTGTATAATGAGAGGTCAACACTTCCTAAAGCAGAAATACACACTGCTAAATCTCAGTGAGCTTCAGAGGTCAAACAGATCTCAATTCTGTATATCCCCAGCAGCTTCTAACATGGCAGAGGGATGTGCTTTAGAATCTGAAACCTGAAAGGGAAAAGGTAGCAAGTTTCACAACACTTTGACAGGATCAATCTCCAAGGATACAATGTGGCTGGCCTTTAGGACAAACTATTATTAATATAGGACACTCGGATTATAGCATGCAAAGTGATACAACTGCACTTCTCTAAGGTTAAGTCCCCAAGGGGAACTCTATAAGGTTAGCAACAGGACTCAGAGAACAGAAAAAGGGCCTATTTGAGCATAAAAATATGATGGAACCGAGGAGATCAAGTTGTATGAAAAAAAAAATCTAACAAAATTAAAACTTTAACCACCCATGGATGTGATTTTAGATGGATCAGACCTTCTCTGTAATAAACCTTTGAGATCTCATATGTGAATCACTTTGAGATCAAGTAGTTTCAGTATACCCAAGTCTGATCCTGCAATAGTTAAATACTTTCAAGCAGTAGCAGCACCAGGATTTCATTAAAGGGTGGGCCTAAGTTTGTCATGAGTGGATTTAATTTATTTTGTTTTCATTTTGTTAAATATATCCTAACTGAGCAAACTATTAGGGACACTATACTAATACAGGGTAGGGCCTCCATTTGCTCTCAGTCCTTCATACCATAGATTCCACAAGATGTTAGAAATTGTTCCTAGTGTGTGCTTGGTATGTGTGTGTGTCCTGCAGTGGGCTGGTGCCCTGCCTGGGGTTTGTTTCCTGCTTTGCGCCCGGTGTTGGCTGAGATTGGCTCCAGCAGACCCCCGTGACCCTGTAGTTAGGATATAACGGGTTGGATAATGGATGGATGGTTAGAAATGGTCCTTTGAGATTCTGGTCTATGTTGACATGACTGCATCATGCCATTTCTGCAGATTTGTCAGCCACACATTCCTGCTGCATATCTCCTGTTCCACCATATCCCAAAGATGTTCTTTTGGATTTCAGTCCAATGACTGGGAAGGCCACTGAAGAGCACTGAACTCATCGCCATGATCATGAAAAGAATTTGAGATGACTTTTGTTTTGTGACACTGTGTGCTATCATAGTTGAAGTAGCCATTAGAACATGAAGGGATGTACATGTAGAGGCGGATGGCCGGGGCCCTTACCCAGCCAGGACGCCCTGATTATGGAAGAACTGGGGGAGAGAGTATTTCCAGAACAGTATAATGTGGGTTTCCCGGCTGGTCATCAACAACATCCAAATTATTGATTAGAATCAACGGGCCCAAAGTGTGCCAAGAAAACATATCCCACAACATTACACCATGTTTCCAGCCTGGATTGTTGATAGAAGAGAGAATCGAAAATTCATCAGACCAGACTATATTTTTCCAGTCTCCATCTGTCCAGTTTTGGTGAGCCTGTGCACACTGCAGCCTCAGCTTTCTGTTCTTGGCTAACAGGAGTGGAGCCCAGTGTTGTCTTCTGCTCTTGTAATCCATCCACTGATGATTCTGAAATGCTGCTGGGCTCACTACAGTTGTAAAGAATGGTTACCTGAATTACTGTAGCCTTTCTGTCAGCTTGAACCAGTTTGGCCATTCACCTCTGACCGCTCTCATCAACAAGGCACTTTCATCCGCAGAACTGCCATTCACTGGTTGTTTTTCACACCATTCTGAGCAACCTTTAGAAACTGTTGTGAATGAACATCCCAAGAGATCAGCAGTTACAGGAATGATCAAACCAGCTTGTCTGGCACCAACAATCACTGAGATCGCCTCTTTTTCTTCATTCTGGTGTTTGTTGTGAATATTAACTGATGCTCCTGACCTGTATCTGCATGATTTTATGCATTGCAAAGCTGCAACCTGCTTGGCTAGTTAGATAATTACATTGATAAACAGGTGTACAGGGGTTCCTAATAATTTGCTCAGTGAGTATACATGTTCATTTTAAAAAACATAATTTTAGAAGTATAGTCATACCAATGTAACCTTTTTTGCCATCTTCATCTAATATGGTCACATTTTGTGATCATACCATCTAATTTAATTCAATACAAATACAAATGGCAAAAATAAACTGCCTACCTTTTTGGGATATGTATGAGATACTAGTCTATTGCAAGGTACAAACTCCCATATAATGTCATGTATAATTTTGAACAGCAACATTATATAACAGCAAACAGACTGATTGCCTGTTTGGCAATGGTAATCACAATCCTTATAATATCTGCATTTACAAAGTGCTGCTCCATGAGTTTTAAATGACTCATGTTTTGAAAATGCCTCATGTATGCATTTCAAGTCTCTGAATCTAAGAGTGAGTCTGTCCTCAATGTCTGTACATTTTTGCAAAACAAAACAAAATAAAATAGCATCATTATATATCATACATACTGTATAAGAAACATACCATATCTGTTGTACTAATAAGCTACAAAGGCATGTGCCCTACCAACTATAAAAGGGGTTGGAATTTTTTGTGCTAATTGAGTTGGTGGTTCATAAATATCAGACAACACTGTAGTGCTTGTAGATTTTCCACCTAACCTGGTAGAAGTGTTGGTGCAAAAGTGAGCAAAGATAATAGCAAGTTTTTTACTTCCCATTGGACCATCACTGAAATGTTCAGTGCTGACATCAGACTCTGGAATTGTTTATAGTTTTATTTATTTTGTTTTCGAATTAAGACCTAAAAGGATTATTTGTCGAGATGTTGTTCACACTTATCTTGCCAGGTTCCTATTTCCCTCTAACAGTACATACCTACATAACTAGTAAATTCAGTGGGTTACTAAACTGCCTCCTGTGAACGTCAGATATTTTGAGTGGTTGTAATTTTAAAAATTTAATGTCAATCTTATTTTCTAAAGCTTGTTAGGTATACTTATGCATTAAAATCTTCATGTGTCCATCCATTAGAATGAGGTATAAAACCAAGTTAATGACTCTGTGTGGTCGTAAAAGATTGATGGGCTTCATTCAAAAACAGTAGGGTGTTCCCCAGTGTACTGGCTAAATTGCCCACCACTGCCTTGTCCATTCTGGCCCCTAATCATCCCCTGTCCTAACTGGCTAACTATCTCTCTCACCCTTTCACCACCTAATAGCTAATGTGTGATGAGCACAGTGGTGCACAAATGGCTAATATTACATCATCTAGGTGGATGTTGCACATTGGTGGTAGTTGAAGTGGCTCCCCTACTGTTTATGTGAAGCAATCTGAGTATGTAGAAAAGCACTATATAAATGTAACCATCCATCTATGCAGCGTGTATCTATACTAATAAAAGGCAAAGCCCTCACTGACTGACTGACTGACTGACTGACTGACTCACTCACTCACTCACTCACTGACTCACTCATCACTAATTCTTCAACTTCCCATGTAGGTAGAAGGCTGAATTTTGGCAGGCTCATTCCTTACAGCTTACTTACAAAAGTTAGGCAGGTTTCATTTCGAAATTCTACGTGTAACGGTCATAACTGGAACCTACTTTCGCCCATATATACGGCCATAGCCATAGCCTGCAGTTCGGTCGCCGTGTGAGGCGGAGTTGTGTCCCGCATCATCACGCCTCCCACGTAATTGAGTGCATGCCCATATAAGGTAAATATTCGTGGGTGAAGGACTAGCGGCTCACGTGAACTGACTGTGAACGCAGTATGTAGAGAACAAGGAAGAGCTCCAAAGAGCGCTGAACAAAAAACACATTACACAATTGAGAAGGCAGCAAAAGAATATGAAGCGAGTGACGCATACAAGCATATTCATAAGTGCAGCTACTGCGGAAACAAAGCATGGTGTAGACGTAAGTGTAAATTAAGTATATAGACACACTCCTGCTGCCGTTTGTCATGCCTACGACAAATACAATATTCGCGAGATACAAGTTTAATGAAAAGACACGAGGTATAAACGAGACTTTGGATCACTTTGTAACGGAGTTAAAATTGCTGTAGCGAGAAACTTGCCGGGTCTTAGCTAACATTAAATAAACCCGTGGACATCGCAAGATCACACAAGAGAGCAGCTCACGTGAACTGACTGTGAACGCAGTACGAGTGATCACTTCGATGAAAGAAACCTGTTCAAACACATTACACAATTGAGAAGGCAGCAAAAGAATATGAAGCGAGTGATGCATACAAGCATATTCATGAGTGCAGCTACTTCGGAAACAAAGCACAGTGTAAACCTAAAGTTTAAATTAAGTTCATAGACAGGGTGCCGCTGCCGTTTGTCATGCCCACGACGAATACAATATTCGCAAAATACAAGTTTAATGAGAAGACGCAGGGTTTAAACGAGACTTTTGTCACTTTGTAACAGAGTTAAAATTGCTGTAACAGAGTTTAAATTGCTGGTATGCCAGGTCTGAGCTAACATTAAATAAAGCCGTGGACTAGCTTCGATGCATGTACTCCGAGCGGCTCACGTGAACTGACTTTGCAGGACTGGGAAAGGTTAAATTAAGTTAAGTGCTAAATATTCGGAGGCAAATCCACAACTTAATACCAGGAATGCCTGTTAAACATCTTAGATTCACGAGTGCCGATTTGGGTAGTGAACACTTCAATGAATGAAAGCTGTTATCTTTACAACAGTTGACAAACACGGAATATAACTTGAACACAAAACATCCTCCAAATACAAACCTGATTGAAAGAAATAATGATAATCACATCCTTGATGACTGCAACACTCATAACAGTGACAAAACTATTACATTGGTATATATATATGTGTATGTATATATGTAGATATGTAAATATGTATATGTATATATATGTATATATGTGTATGTATATATATATGTATATGTATGTATGTGTGACCTCAATAACCTGTAACAGAATTGCTAAAGTTTGCCTTTTCACTTTTCACCCCAGTCTCAACAAAGGGTATTTATTGCCCCTTCATCTATTGGCTTTTCAATTTATTTTTTAAATTTTTTGCCCAAGAGAAAAAGAATATCACCCATTGTACAAAAAATGCTCCCCATCAAACATAAGTTTATAATTAACTGATATTCTAATCAAGGCAGACATATAATTAAATGCAATTATGCAATATATGTTAATTTTAATTTTTCAAAAAAATTAAATTAAAAAGATAAGCTACAAAACAGGGTGAGTCAATAAAAAAAAAATGGGCGGGTATATGCCTACTTACTCTATACTGGCACTATGCCAACTATGTCCAATGCCATTCTGGAACTTTTTTCATTTACTGATGTTGAATTTCATGGTTTTGATTACCTCTTTGTTTTGCTAATCCTAGTTGACTTAGTGCCAAATATAAAATTCACGTCACAAACTAAACTTCACTTCAGTTTTTGATAGAACAAAATCACTTTACAGCCAGCGCTTAGCCTTGATAGCATCTTTTAAAACAGCAGCAGTTATTGGATGAAAAATGTACAGTCTTTTGTTTGGTTTTTGGTTTTTTTACAATGTCTTAAAGAAAGACAAATCTTTTCTCTGGCGTGTCATGTAAAATAAAGTCAGTAAATAAAGAGTATCTCCAAGTTTTAGTTTTAGTTGGAGAAACATTAAAGTCCCATTTTGCTTAATCCATGAAGATCATGGACATAGAGATCTGAAAGATTTCATTGTTACAGATTTAAAAACAGGTTCTAAAAACCCTCAAAGATGTGAAAATATTTGATAAAAGAGTACACTACATTAATTTTCATTATGATATTTATTTCCTCCATTTTCAATACTTGCCTGCTTAGCACACATCTTTTTATTCAACCAAGTGAGTGATGATACTGTCCACATTGCAGCAGAGGTAGAGAGAACACAAAAAACCCACAAACTCAGTAATGTGGCATTTTAGGCTGGTACTCTCAGTGTACTTGGTGAGTTTATGGATTGCAGTTGTGCCACTGAAGGATGTTCACCTAACAATCAACTGTAGGTTTACTTCATTTTCAACATGAGTAGATCACATATCAAGCTGATATATTCATGTCAAGGATTACCTTATATTAAACTATTGTTTGTTATTGCGTTAAATTTACAGAATAGATTAAAATGATGTTAAAATGATCAAGGTTTAGGTTTCCCAAAGGCAAACAGATTTACAATGGCTAGAGTCAAAAAGTCAAAGCCAAGAAGACAAGCTCCCTATTTGTAAACCAAAAACTATAGCTAAAATAACATGCAAGGTCCTAACTGCCTAGACTTTCCACTAACTAAACATACCAAAGATTTTTCCATGTATGAATTTAAAAACTTGAAAGCTGGGACTAAAGCAACACCTGCATCTTTCTAGGTTGCTCTGGGACAATGACATCACTATGTCACACTTTCCATAATAGCAATGGGGCACTGACGCCAACATAGTAAAAAAGAAAGATAGCAGCATCTGCAATCAAAACACAAAATGACAGCACAACAACATTATCTAAAATAACAATAAAAAAAATAACATACCATAGTCAATATAAAACAAATCTATAAAAATAAGAAGAAATGTGAGTTACAATGAATAAAACCATAAATTACCACAGGTGGTCTTTCAGGGCTCTTAGATCTTAGAATATTTTTTTGAAAAAAACAAGGCCAAAAAAATAAACAAGAAATAGATAATCATTTAATCAGGCATGAAAAGAGTTGGCAAATTATGCCTGTACAAAATGATCAAGAAGTGACAATGTCTTCTGCCTACACACTTCCTTTTAGAGTGTCAATCAAATAGGAACTAGGAGTTGTATGGCTTCAGCATGATAAGTCAAAAGAATAAAATGTATTATTTCACAAATGAATCTGCAGACAGTGCAGATACAATTTCCCAGATGAAGGTTCACTATCCAAAATGCTGAAGGGGCTACCAATGTAGGTCAAATGGCTTTGCATATAATTCTAGAGCATTTTTACAATACATTTACATTTAAGTATCAAGACTTAGCTGACTAGTAAAATGAAGAAGGCACATTGTTATTTTGGATGCAAAAAATGTGTCATGTGTGTCGAAGTCAATGAGGCCTACCAATACAGTAAAGTAGCCTAGCCTCAAAATTGTGTGTCACAGGCCCAATGAACCAGGACTAATTTCTGTACTTTAAAGAGAGAGCAAAACTTTAAAACCCCAGCCCACAATAAAAAAACAAAGGTCCGCTAATATATTTTGAAAAATGTGTTTTTAAAATCCTGCAAAACTAAGAAGGCTAAAAAATACAAAAATGTATAAGGACAGCCAAATAAACATAATCATAAGTCAATGCCTCAGCTCTGACCAAGAGTCTTACTCAAACTTAAATATGTCTGAAGCAGTCCCACAGCGGCAGCATCAGGTGGCCCACCCCACTGGGCATATTACACAAAATACCAGAACCGAAAGGCACTGAATAAAGAGATATATGATTAACTTTGATATGACACCATCAGAGAAATAGATGGCTTTAAAGAATGCAGATTCATTGTATGGTTCTTTGGCAGAGACTCAATCGTACTTTCAGCTAAATGCAAAATGGTAACGCTAAATCACAGTCAAGGAAGGGAGCCAGAGGTTAAAAATTAAGTCTTTTTTCAAAATCAAACATATCATTACACAGAAATCTTAACTTTAATATCCTCAAACATAAACTTAGTTACTACGATATTAAAGACGCTGACCATTAATCCAGCTGTGACTTCTAGTACTCAAACCAAACAATGCTCTAAAAACTGTTATGAAAAGTCTTCCAGGAAAGAGAGATAAAGAGGAGATGAATGGGAGCTGGAATGAGAAGATCAGAACATCCTAAAATGAAACCTAACTTGAAGACAAAATAATATTAAGTATTTCAATATAGTCATATAAAAATAAACCAGTCAGAATGGACTTAAGAGCTTCGAAAAAACAATATAGAGAGAAGTAATTTTTCAAGAACATATACTGAAATAACAATATAAAATAAACTATCATGGCAACAACAACATAGCAGTGCCTAAAGTAAAAACAATATGCATCTTATATGATGTGAACAATATTCACTAATAATTTTACTTCACAAGTGACAACTTATTTTATGCCAAAGATTCACTATAACAATAAAACCATAAATAGATAAGAAACAACCTCAAAATAAGACTGCAGGGACGCAAAACAAATAAAAAAAAAGTGTGATCATACCAAACATAAGAGAACAATTAAACAGAAGTAATAAAAAAAGCATATTTGATAACAAAAGAAATCAAACAAAAAGCACATTGAACATGGGAAGGGCACTAAATAAAATCTTTATTTATTATTATAAAATATAACAAAACCATTAAATAGAAAGAAAAGAACCATGGGCCGTGGATCAAACCTTAGTTATTTTATAAAAGTAACTAGCCTGACAAAAAGAAACATGATAGTTATAAATGTTTTATGGTTAAGCCCCAAGTAATTATCCCCATCGGAGTGTATCTGCATAGCCAAACTAGCTCCTAATATACATTAAAAACATACACAAAGCCAGATAAAGTTAGATGGTCAGCAAATAAAACCGCATTACTACACACAAAAATACAAAATGAAAAGGTGCTGAAAAGTCAAATTGATAATACACAAAAGCACAGACATGGGAGAAAACAGAACAGCGCAAGCAGAAGTGAAAATTATATTTTAGAAATACAGAGATTAGCTTTTCAAATAGGTCAGAAAAGCTGACATTGACCCAGGCCTGTTTTTATAGGGGAGAAATGGCTATAATAACATCACTCCCACCAAATGATGTAGTAGACCCCTGGCATATTCCAGAGTCTGTGGATCCCTTATGGGAATGCATAAATCACTAGCTACAATAAATAAATTATATATATATATAATATGGATTTGCCTGCAAATATTTAGCGGCAGCGTGTCTATGAATGTAATTTAAACTTAAGCTTTACACCTTGCTTTCCTATTAATATGTCTACAAAGGCTTGCTCAGCGTCACAGGGTTGTTCCTCTCTTACTGCATCAATAAACAGCTTGTCTTCCTCTTTATCTGAGACATCACACACTGCATGCACGGGTTTACCTTTCCCAGTCCTGCAAAGTCAGTTCACGTGAGCCGCTCGGAGTACATGCATCAAAGGTTCTCAGCTGTGCTTGTGCTAACTCGTGCGATCTTGCAATGTTTATTTAATGTTAGCTCAGACCCAGCAATACGTCTTCTCATTAAACTTGTATCTCGTGAATATCATATTCGTCGTAGGCATGACAAACGGCAGCGGCAGCGTGTCTATGAACTTAATTTAAACTTAAGGTTTACACCGTGCTTTGTTTCTGCAGTAGCTGCACTTATGAATATGCTTGTATGCGTCACTCGCTTCATATTCTTTTGCTACCTTCTCAATTGTGTAATGCGTTTTTTTGTTCAGCGCTCTTTGGAGTTCTTTCTTGTTCTCTGCATACTGCATTCACAGTCAGTTCACATGAGCTGCTCGGTGTACATGCATTGAAGGTTCTCAGCTGTGCTTGTGCTATCTCGTGCGACCTTTATTTAATGTTAGCTAAGACCTGGCACTTAAAAGTTTCTCTCGCCCTTTCGCTGAGTTTGTGCTAAACACTATTTTATCCCTGACCATCTCATCTTCATTGGCATAAGCACAGTCCTTCACCCGCGAATATTTAGCGGCAGCGTGTCTATTGGATTGCTGCTGATGGATGGCCTTATATGGGCAGGCACTCAATTACGTGGGAGGTGTGACGATGAGGGACGCAACTCCGGCTCACACGGCGATAGAGCTGCAGGCTATGGCCGTATATATGTACGTAAGTAGGTTCTAGTTATGACCGTTATGCGTAGAATTTCGAAATGAAACCTGCCTAACTTTTGTAAGTAAGTTGTAAGGAATGAGCCTGCCAAATTTCAGCCATCTACCTACACGGGAAGTTGGAGAATTAGTGATGAGTGAGTGAGTGAGTGAGTCAGTCAGTGAGTCAGTCAGTGAGGGCTTTGCCTTTTATTAGTGTATATATATATATATAGTCAGACACACGCGATTAGAAAGAAAAGTGGGTTTAGAACAGAGTACTAATGCCTCTCTCGTTTATTTAGCAGAAAACCAACTGAATAAATTCACTGCTTTAAAGATGCACCGACGATCCTTCTTCCATGTTTCATAACAATAACTCCCTTCCTTCCAACCCGATCTGATGACTTCACTTCCGACTCCTTATTTCCACATCATTTCCGTCAAGATTTTGTTTTCTCATCATTCCTTATGCACGTCATTTCCAGTCTGTCCTGTATATAAATCTGGTCATCTCACGATCCTGTTGTTAAGAATCATTGTACCAGTCTATATCATTTACTCAGACCTTCCAGTATATGGGGAAATCAACCCCAAACCTTTATGAGTGTGATGTTTCTCATTTATATCTTCACTATATATATATATATATATATATATATATATATATATATATATATATATATATATATATATATATATATATATATACAGTATTTAGAACAGCACCTAATATCATATATATTGTCACGTTTGGGTCACAGATTTGCACAGAGACACAGGAGGTTGTAGAAACAAGAAGGATTATTATTCAAACACTGAAAACACATGAGCTTAAATGTGCTCCATGACAAGTCAGAGATGACAGTTCCGCTAGGAGCAGAGAATGTCAGAAAGAAAGATAGATAAAAGCAAACAATCAATTCCAAAACCGACAGGTGCTGCTCAAGGCTTTTAAGTTAGCGGAGTATCGCGTGAGGCTTGTATTACGCGTTATAGCACAAGTGAGAAGGTAAGGAGCAATGTGATGGTAGTCTGTGTTTCGGGGTATTCCCAGGGGCGTCTGTGTCCTCTTGGGGTCGCTCCTCCGAAACCCCCTCTTAAACGGTGATATAATGGGAAACAAATACGTTTTTTTTTTTACCTCCTCTTTGGTCGATCGGCTGCTGGCTTCCTGCTGCCTTCGTGCCACGTGCACTGTATCTCACGTGGCGCTTCAAACATTTAAAAGCTTGTACAGCAGCTGTCCTACTCTTTGTTTTTTATTTCAAGGCCCGGGCATAGTTAAATCTCTTGGCACTCTTGGTTAAGTCTCAACTCGCGGGGCATGAGTTCTTGATATTTTTTAGTTTATAATTTAAAAATGGAATAAGAATCTGAAAATCTAACACCATTACATTAAAGTTAAATAAAGTCTGAAAAGAATGATACCAAACATATATACTCAGCAAAAAAAGAAACGTCCCTTTTTCAGGACTGTGTATTTCAACAATAATGTTTTAAAAATCCAAATAACTTTACAGATCTTCATTGTAAAGGGTTTAAACAATGTTTTCCATGCATGTTCAATTAACCATAATCAATTAATTAATTAATTAACATGCACCTGTGGAATGGTCGTTAAGACAGAAAGTAGGCATTTAAGGTCACAGTTCTAAAAACGCAGGACACTAAAGAGACTTGTCTACCGACTGTGAAAAACACCCAAAGAAAGATGCCCAGGGTCCCTGCTCATCTGTGTGAACGTGCATTAGGCATGCTGCAGGGAGGCATGAGGACTGCTGATGTGGCTAGGGCAATAAATTGCCATGTCCGCACTGTGAGACGCCTAAGACAGCGCTACAGGGAGACAGGAAGGACAGCTGATCATCCTCGCAGTGGAAGAGCCCGGATCTCAATCCCATTGAGCACGTCTGGGACCTGTTGGATTGCAGGGTGAGGGCTAGGGCCATTCCCCCCAGAAATGTCCAGGAACTTGCAGGTGCCTTGGTGGAAGAGTGGGGTAACATCTCACAACAAGAACTGACAAATCTGGTCCAGTCCATGAGGAGGAGATGCACTGCAGTACTTCAAGCAGCTGGTGGCCACACCAGATACTGACTGGTACTTTTGATTTTGAGCCTCCCTTCATTCAGGGACACATTGTGAAACATTTTTAGTTTATGTCTTATGGTGTTGACTCTTTTAGTGTTCATACAAATATTTACACTTTAAGTTTACTGAAAGTAAAAACAGTTGAAAGTCAGAGGATGTTTCTTTTTTTGCTGAGTATATATGTAGGTTTTAAAATAAGCCCGATTTAAAGCGTGACAAGAAATGTGACATAAAAAGTCACATAAAATCATTGCACAAAATCATTTTAGGCTTAGGATTTTATATGTATAGAGTAGATACATATATATTTGTGAATTATTATAAATGTATTTTCTTTATCAATATTTTCTTTAGCATTATTTTGTGATGTCATCACACTACCCTTTTGTTTGGTGTGTTTGTATTGGCGCCACCATTTTCCAATACATTGTTAATGTTCACCAGCATGCAGTTCACAGCAATGATCCCATTGATAATCATGTGGGCAGAGACCTGTAATATTATTGCAACACCTGATTATAAAAGTTTTGAGCTTTGCCATATGAAAGGGAGAAAGATATAAAACTTTAGTGTATTGAAGGAAAATCAATGATTGTAGGGTTTTCTTAAACAAATTTACAATTACATTTTAATTCTAGGTGTTAGAAATTCTGAGTTCTTGTTAATGAATACTGACTGACTATCTGACTTGTTACCACTTCTTTAAGCTTAATTCCCGCCCCCCCTCGCCCCCCCCAATATGCTATTATCAAGAAAATAATAACAAAACAGGTTGTATGGATTTCCCTTTCTTCAAAGGACTAATACACTAAAAAACAATAAGCAATTACAACAACCATTACACAACAAAGATAGCAATTATTTAACGTTTCCATATAGTAACAAAGATGTAGTCAAAGGACTGTCAGGAGGTTAAAATCTAGGAAGGACAAAGACTAAAAAGTCTAACAGAAAACTTAATCCAAAATCAGTAGGCAAAAATTTGTAGCAATAAAGTCATCACCCAACTAGAAATTTGATAGCCTTAACCATACATTATTCAGAGAATTCATGGCAAATATTTTTTAGAATTGTCTCAAAGCTAGGATATATGCCCCCTGCCATGGCACCATCTAAGTACTCTGCATGAGATAACATCACGCACATCATCACGCGTCATTCAAATCACGTGGTATTCACCTGCATGATAGCTGTAAAAAAATGGCCACAAAACTTATAAAAAAACACAAAATAGCAGAACTCAAGATAAGAACGAACACCTAAAATAGCAAAGCAATGATGTAAAAACAACATAAAAATTCAGTAACAGTAAGGATATAAATAATACATTTGCCAAAATCAGTGCCAGAAGACAAATTCATGACAATAAGAGAAAATGTGATTATTTGGGCAGTTCAAAGAATTCCCAGCACACTGTACATGTTAATTTTCTCAGTTTTGTGATATAAGTAACACAAGAATGATGAAAAAAGAGTATGCAGGCCTCAGAATATCATTCACCAGACCAGTGCCAGTATTTATCAAGCATCTCAGAATAGGCAAATGGTCCTATTTGGCTTAAAAAATGCCGGTGTGACACAATTTGATCCTGCTCTTAGGAGAAAGAGTAAAATTATTTTATTGATTTTTGTTATTTTATGAAAGTACTCCTATTTTCATCACAATTTAGAAGAGCTCATCAGCTTCCCTAACTCACTAAGAGCTGCCAGTAGATAGCATTGAGGCAGAGATCAGCTCACACATTCTGGGAAAGGCAGAACATTTAGGAAATGCTGGACAATAATGAACTCAAGAAAAGATATCTATTGACAGAGATGGAACAATATCCCTAACAAATCTTGTACATCATGTGATTGTTCCATTTATCGGACAAAATTAAAGTTTTGGTAACGTTAAATGTCTTGGCCACAGTGAAAATGCAGCTTTGTGATACCAATAATTTGGGTATGTCACAACCAACCACTTCTTAAATTTTGCACTAAAGTTTGAATGCCCTTACAATGCTTGGGGCAGTACACAGATTTATACATTCCCCCACCACTCCACGTGAGGTGATATTAAAGCAAGCTGCATTGATACAGATTGATGGTCTTCCTGGAGTTGTGGGTGTTGTTGATGACATGCACATAAAGATCACTGCCCTAAATGAGGATGAGCACAGACGTGTGAATATCCCAGTATCAACTCACAGGTCCTCAGAAATGCAACCTGCATTGAAGTAGCTAGCATATTATCCTGAAGATCTTGGCAGGACAAGATGGGTTGATTGACAGTATAATGTAACACTGGTACACAGAGCTTTGCCCTCCACAAACCCCTGGAACATTCCTATTACATTTTACAAACCTGGGAAGGTTTACAAAGACAAGTGGAGACTCCCAGAGTTTTGAATACACAGAGCATCTGAGAAGATAAATGAATATCATGGAGAGAGGCACAACATGTGACTCTGGAAGACAATCGGAAACAATGAAAGAGTGAATGCAACTTCGGAAACAGTGCAAGGACAGTCATGACTAGTTTAAGCAGCTTTTATTTTATGAAGCATAAACAGCACGAAGGTGATTCTTGTGGAAGTACAGCTGTGAATCATTTATTGTTTTAATAAGCATACCTTTTCTTGGGCTTAATTTAAGGTGACCATCCATCCCCGTTTTCCGGGGACGGTCCCCTTTTTCGGACAACTGTCCCCACTCAGAAACATGTCCCCGTTTTGTCCCCGGTTTCAGCTGGTTCACTTTTTAGAATGAATCTCATCACCACGATAATATGAACTTGGCGCGCGTGCGTGGTGTTTTGACAGCGGTTATGCTTTACCGCATCCTGCAACTTTGGCGAGAAATCACGTGATAAGCTTTCGCTTTGTACTCTGTAGTGACTAGCCCCCCAATGTCCCCGGATTGGCCCAAAAAATTCTGCTCAGCTTACTTAACTGTCATTCTGCACATGTCTCAGTCTTTCCATCTCGGTGAATACATTTCTCTAGAGTACTTCAAGAGTGTGGCATAAACCTTTTATTGTAATGTAATAATGTCCCTTTGAATTTAATAATTGTCAGCTTTGTGGTGAAGACTTAGTTTCAGAAACCAACAAAATGTCATCATGAGTAGAATTTTGCAGCTTGGGGTGCTGTAAAATCGTGATATCATTCATTCTCAAACATGGGCTCGATCTTCTAACTGGGAATGGATATTGGACATTTCATACCTACTTATCATGTCTTGCTGTGGGGTAGGACAAAACTTTTTTTACCTGTAGGAGAAATTCTGAGCTGCTTAATAATTACAGGCACAGGACTCCACTAAGGTACAAAACAGCCTGGTCTAAAACACCAGAGGCAGGCTTTCCAGCCTGCATAGGCCCAAAATGGGCCTCAGTCATTTAAAGTACAACAATCTGAAAAAACATGAACATATCCTTTGAGAGAAAGAATGGTCATAAATCTCCAGCCCTTCAAACAAAAATGAAGCAAAGTTCATTTATTTGAATGATTTATTAAATAAAGAAAAGGAAAAGCTGAACTTGTAAGGCAAGGGAAAGGAAGTAGAAATTAATCAGAAATGGTTTGCCTAAATTAAGAAACCAAAAGCAAAGAAGTTTAATGCATAATTTTAATCTGGATAATTTTCACAGTAAAGATCATTTCTCCTCAACATTTGATAATCTTCAGGGGCAGATGTATTATGAAACTATTGAAGCTTAAGCCTCGGGGCTCCTAATCTCAGAGGGACCCCAGAAGCGACTTTAATCCACATTGCTTAAAAATTTTGGATGTCTTCTGTATGATAAGTGTTTTTTTTTTTAAATATAATATTAATAATATAGTGTAATTCAATACAAAATAATACTTAAAAATGCAAAGGTTATTAAAGTTTCATGTAGGCTAGCCGTTAACAAAAAAATATTCAAATTAAGGATGTTTCATTCTAAATATATTTAATATAAAATAATTATAAGAATTGTAAAAACTATTAACATTTATGACAGGAATTAAAACTTTATTAAAACTATTTATCTTAGGCTTGCCATAATCGAAAAAATGAAAGAATATTTCATTGCTTGCAGTCATTGTAAAGAAAAACATTTTGGTAACTTTTTATTTACACAAATAATCTCATTAAACCTTAAATATGCTAAACATGTAATACTATTACAATAACTAATAACATTTTACCTATGTACAATTAAAATATAGTATAAATTAAAAGGTATCAAAAATATCTTCATTGGTAGATACAAGTAGTAGATATTGTGTCGTAACAAAAATGGAGAGCCATCCATCACAATGCTAAGGTGAATTTCAATGTGGTAGCACTCGTCATAACGATCTAGATAAGACTTTTTTTCAATAATTTATTCATAAGGATACAATATTTTAATTATCCCCTACTCAAAAATAAATATATTTAGAAAAGTAAAAGTAAGGTAAGCAATAAAGGTTAAAAATGGCCAATATTACCCAAAGCCTACTGTTTTTATGAACATTGGTTACCCAGAACTCATTGCTGGTTGTGAAGAGGCCCCCATAACAGTTCAAGCTTCAGGGCCCCCTACAAAAATGTAGGTCCACCACTGATTCTCTGCCAGATAGCTGCCTTCAGCTAGAATAAATAGGATGAGGGCAGTTCCACCCAAACAACACAAGCGCAATCCCCAGGACTTATATATTCATAATACATAAATCCATCTATCCATCCTGCTATATCCTAACTACAGGGTCCTGGGGGTCTGCTGGAGCCAATCCCAGCCAACACAGGGCGCAAGGCAAGAAACAAACCACGAGCAGGGCGCCAGCACACACCAAGCACACACTAGGGACAATTTAGAATCGCCAATCCACCTAACCTGCATGTCTTTGGGCTGTGGGAGGAAGCCACAGTACCCAGAGGAAACCCATGCAGACACGGGGAGAACATGCAAACTCCACTGAGGGAGGACCCAGGAAGTGAATCCGGGTCTCCTAACTGCAAGGCAGCAGCACTACCCACTGTGCCACTGTGCCACCTAATACATAAATATTATAGAATATTTAAACTAAAAACTAGAGAAATTACAAAGAAAATAATATCCTGGTTGAAACAGAGCTGTACCACCTTAGTATTTTGAAAGGGACAAAGTGGCATGTCTTGATTTTTTTAACATGATGTGTGTGTTAATATTTATTTCCTTTAAACTAAGATGAAAAGGGTGAAAAATAGCATTTTCCAGAGAAATATGATCAAAGTTTGATAAAATGCAAATTCTAAGTGGAATGTCAGTCTTCAACATTCTTCCAGCCTATTCTTTTGAGCCCCTGTAATAGTAACTTAAGCAACTTACCACATTATATGAAAGGAAGTTTTAAACTCAAATTTAAATTATTTTCTCTCTTTCTGTCTTCTAGGTGCAAATCCTATTCCTCCAACATCCTCCATTGTGTTGTTTATGCATGCTCAGCTCAAACTGCAAGCACATGAGGCAGAAGCAGAAAGTGCATCCAGGGGCCAATGCCAAACCCATTCTCTCCAGAGCCTGCCCTACCAGAAAGGTAAATACAAAGTATAATGCAAATGACCAAAGCCAGCACTTGCTTTCCTCAATTATAGAAAATGTGCCCATGTCTATTTAGTAGAAACTGAAACCAGAACAGATAAATACATTTTGTCGGTTTTAGACTCTAAAAGGTAAAAAAACAAAAAATGGTAAGTCCCTAGTAGAGGATGTTGCTTTATTGTCAGAGCAAGTCCATTTAATTCATTGCACACTGAGTAACTTGTAATATAAAATTAACTTTAATTGAATGATGCTGTGGTTAAATTGCACAGACCACCACTGCTCTCCTTGAATACCAATTTTTCCCAATCTATCCTTTATGAATTGACTACGGTAACTGCAATCAAACTGCAAAAAATGAAAGATGCCCACTCATTCCTAAAACATTTTACTGTCTCTAAAGAAGCTAATAGTTTGCAAAATTGTCAGCTTACATCTTGATGTTACCGAAATATCTCTAAGCCTGAGAAAGAGGACCATTAGTATTTAATGAGATGGAAGTAGTAATTTTCTTTAAATTCACTGAATTGTTTAGCACTGATTTAAGCAGATATTTTTAAAATAACACTTTGCTGTTAATGTTATTCAAAATGAGTATATATTGAAGAAGCAATGTCAGTAAGTCATCTGAAAGTAATTCTGTGTTTATTTTTGTTAACTGCAAAAAATTACACATTGACGTACAACTGACATTTACAAATTAAAATTTGTGATTCTATTCACTGATATCCAATCTTATTTCCATTTAAGTGCTTTTAGTCTGAAAGAATTATTGACCAATGTATATCAAATATTTTATATTATAGCACAAACAGAAATTCAAATAATGAATAAAGGATTTCATAATGTGATGAAATAAATATATAGAGAAAATATTGTGTATTAAAAATATACTATACAGTACATAGAGGTAGGCTACAGAATAAAGTGGTCCCTCATTGGCTATCTGTGGGATTATCTGTGTCTTTAGAAGAAGGTGAGGCTCATTCCTGCAGGCATACCTGGAGCTGTAAAGACTTGAACCCAGGTGGGACTCTGGAGCTTTGTTCGCATCCCATGCTCAACAACTACATGTGTAGAGTTTACACACTCTCCTCTTGTCTGTGTGGACTTTTAACTGTGTAGTATGGTTTACTCCTATTCCAAACACATGCTCATCAATTTGATTGGACACTTTATTTTTCTCTGTATAAGTCACTGTGGGTTTGTTCTGCTATGGACTGGCAGCTTGTTCAGGGTTCATTCTTGTTATATGCTATCACCATGCATGATTAAAAGGGATCCATGCTAACACAAAAGCATTAAGCAAGAATGAACTCCAAACAAGCTGTCAGTTGGCTGGGACAGAACATGATTAGCTTTAGGTGGATGACCTCTTCTGAAATTTTTTTTCTTTCTTTTTTTGCTCTTTATTTCGCCTTATAGAATTTCTCGTATTAGGAATTTGTTAGTTTTCGCATACCCCTTGGGGTCAGAGTGCAGGGTCAGCCATTGTACAGCACCCCTGGAACAATTGAAGGTTAAGGGTCTTGCTCAAAGGCCCAGTAGAGTAGGATCTCTTTTGGCAATGACGGGGATTCGAACCTTCAGGATACAAGTGTGGATCCTTAGCCTCAGAGCCACCACTCACGCCCTAAATGTTAGTAAATGTAAGAGAAATAATGGGGTATTATGGGATGAGGTTGTAAGTTGTTGTACAGTGGGACAAATGAGCAAGTGAAAAATGGTGTAGGGACAGTAATATTCAAAGAACATAAGGATAATTCTGTCAATGTGAATAGGAGGAGTGATGGGGCGATGAGTGTCAAACTAGGCCTTGATGAGACTGTAGTTAAGGTCATTTGTGCATGTACTCCTCAAGTAGTTTGTGGGGAAGAGGAAAAGGAGGCTGAAGAAGAGCTTAGGGCAGCATGGGCATGTGGGAAAGAGTAAAAAGATGACAGAGAGGATATGAAGGATGGGGAATAGGGGAAAGAAAGGAGGAAGGGGAGAGGATGATACATTTTGCCATGGCATTTCATTTGGTAAATGTTACCACATTTTTTTTTAGAAGACTAGGGGGCTTTACCCCCTGCTTACTTCGTGTGCCCACCTCAGGGATCCACTTCGTGTCTCTGCCGCTCGCATTGTGAAGGGGGTGACTAAACACACGTTTTGGAGATGTGGATGGATCACCTGCTTGCTTACTGCTCCTCCTGCCGTGTTGTGTGTTCTGCTTCTTGTGCTGTGTGTCAATCATTTCAAAGTCTGTACAACAACTGTCCTCGCTTTGCCCGCTTAAAACACAACCACATCCGGGTCGTGCTAAGCGCCTGCCACTTCGCGTCTCTGCCACTTGCGTTGTGGTGGTGGTGGGGGGGGTTTGGTTTCTGAACACACACTAAGGAAATGCGGATGGATCAGCTGCTGTCTTTCTGCTTGTTGCACTGCGCATTGATCATTTAAAAGCCTGTACAGCAGCTGTGCTTTTGTCTCACTGTTTTGTCTTGCGGGACGTTGAAGTGTCTCTCGCGGGATGTCCGGGCTGATTATTACTTTCCTTATTTTCTGAATTTGCACATAGATTATTATTGTTCTCTTGTGTATCCTTTTTTGCCTTCTTTTCTCTCCAATGCTTTTGTGTCTCTTTTCGACGCACTGCTCTTTCTTCTTCTCTTAGTCATTCACATGCCATCTAGAACGTATAACATTTTTAAGAGCCTGGAACAGATGAAGTGTGTCTGCCAATAGCATTCCAACAACTGTGAGGTTAGATGTCCGTGAACTTGTTTTAAATTGTTTGTAAGTAGGTAGTAAGTTTGTTTCGTGCAAAAGTCAACATCTCACGGGTCTTGCTTCCCAAGGTTGTAATGTCTAGTCTCACGTGATGTCAAAGTGTCTCCCCAAGATGATCACGTCTCAACTCAGAATTTTTATATAATAAATAGAAAGTAAATCAGTTTGTGATTTACAGTTGTAAAGGAAGGGAAAGCCACATTTTCTTTCTAATGTGTTGAAGAATTACAAGGTCATAAATGGGGAAACACAGCATAAAATGGTGGTGATGGACTAGGAGACCAGAGTCAGCAAGAGAATTACAACAGAACAAAATATAAGGGGAAAGTTTTGAATGAATTGTAGTCATTTGAGAATGTGTGGGAATGGAGGGAGAAGAATAGCAAAATTACATTGCGAGTAGGTTTTATGCAGAACAACAGGAAGGAGACCACATGGAGACAAAGAGAGGTGAAGGTGGAAGAATGAATTGCTGTTGTGGTTCAGCCAGCATTTCTCCCCTGGCTGGGACTGATAGTTGTGTTTCTTGTCTGTTTTGTCCAATTTTGTGCCACCTATCTACTGTATATTAATGCTTCTTTTGTTTATTAAGTGCAATATTCTTTGTGATTATTTGTAATTGGAAAATGCCTTGGATAAGTCCCATGTGTTTGTGGGCAACCACTCATTCGACACAAAGTCAAACCAGCACTACCCAATAATTCTCTGAAGAAACACAGTACTGAAAGGAGTCCAGTCTTCATCTCAGATCACTGGATAGCATCCATATAGGAAAACATGAAGCATCAGGACTCCAAAGACCTTCATCCTTTTGCAGAGATATTGGGAGCACCATGCACCCCTTTCCAGCGACCTCATGACCCCTCATGCTCTCCCAATCCATTTGCTGACTTCATAGGAAGAGTCACCAGAGACATGAATATAAACATAGGATAAACAAAAAAATGGGAGAAAAGAATAACATTTATTTAAAAAAAACAAGAACAGCATTGTGGAATGCAAACATGTAGTTAAATTTGTGCTGAATGTTGTTATGTGGCATATCTAACAAGCTTCTTTGGGCAGTTGCCTGCAAAAGTTGTGAAGGTGCCTGGAGTTGGACTTCCACAAAGTCCCTGACATATTCTTTCAGAAAGAGGAGAACATTTTAATGAGAATTATATTATTCAGGATATCACAGCTTGTGATAAAAGATCTGTGGTGGCTGTGGTGGAGTGCGATTGTAAAATAAATAATCGTGTGCTGGAGCATTCAGGTCCAAACAGGAGCCACTCTGATGTTTATTAGGTGCTTGGCAGATTGAGCATTCATGTGCGAATGCAAGTGGGTCAGTCAGGTGCCTCAGTCACACCTCGGAGCAGGTTGAGGAGCAGACCTGCTCCCAGAAGGGCAATATAAAGGAAAACTACATGGCAGGGAAGGGAGAACATGTCAGAACAAAATAGATCAGATCAAAGAAAAGAGAGAGGAGGAAAGATCAGAGTTTAATAAAAGAAAGAAGCAGGATTTGGAAGAACCAATGCAATAAAGAGTGGAGGCGGGTGGTCAACAGTATGACCCAGGGGATTGTGGGGCTGTTGAAGCAGCATTCTGACTGAGCAACAAAGTGGAGTAAGAATGGCCCTGTTGTGCAGTGTCCCCCTGGTGATGTTGACAGACTGGCTGAGGGAGACATGAGTGAGGTTTGACAGGGGGTCCTACAGGTGCCAACAGAATAGCATTAGGACCCGAACCTGGTATAAAGTGGAAGACTGCACCTGTCAGCTGGCATCTTCTCATGCCTCAAGGTCCTGAAGAGATAAGCTGATGAGACACCAGATTTTGAAGAGAGGCACTGGGACTGTATGATATCCTGTGTAGTGGGAACGTGGCCCCAGCCTACACTCTGGACATCTGATAGTTTATGAACTGAACAGGATCAGTGGAGAGATGAGACGCAGACAAAAATTGAAGAGTGAATGTACAACAAAAAAAATGCAGTAGTGTCAGGCGGGCTTTGAGGCACAGTCCTTCAGCACTGACACTTCTTCAGAAATAAATTAAGACAAAAAAAGGAAAAATATGGTGTATTTACAAAAACAGTGCACTTCTACCTACGGAGGGCTGGTGCCCTTCCCAGGGTTTGTTTCCTGCCTTGTGTTGGCTGGGATTGGCTTCAGCAGACCGTCGTGACCCTGAAATCAAAACCAAAATCAAAATCATCCCAGCACCAAATAAGTATATATACCTCTACCAAAAATTATCACTAGGAGATCTATAACTATATATGTTGTGGTATTTGGCTGGCTTGTCATCCCGGCCAATACCCACAGGCCGCCAGATGGAGCCCTCCCTGCAGTATGGAGGTGACCCGAAGACCAGCAGGGAGTCATGGACCTTGTAGTTTTTATCCTCAGCCCTGCTGGATACCACAGGGGCCGCAAGAGGGAGCTGCAGGAAGGACCAAAGATTCAATTGTGCCCTATAACCCGGAAGTGCGTCAGAGGAAGAGCGACGTGCTTCCAGGGTGAAGAAAAGGACTTTTTACCTGACCCAGAAGTAATACAAGATCACATGGACTGGGGATTGGGAACACTTCTGCATCAGGGAATATAAAAGGACTATGAGAGCTCCCAGACGGCGAGCTGAGCTGGGTGGAAGGGTGGCAACGTGTCTGGGAGTCGGAGGATTGTTTATTATTGGTATTTGTGATTGGTTTATGAATATAGTGGTGGAGAGGGTGCTTTGTGAACTGTGGCATTTAAATAAAGTCAACTATTGGACTTTTACCTGGTGTCTGGAGTCGTGGACAGGGGTTCATAGTGCCCCCTATCTGTCACAATGTATAAAAGAATATTCCAAATAGCCAAAATCAGAACTGCTCCTCCAATTGCTCAGCAGTGCTTAACCCTACATTGCCTTTAGGTCCACTGACGACCTCTGTTGGCCAGCAACTCCTTAAATATAACCGGCAAGATTATCCAGCCAATCTGCCACCCCATCTACCACACGCACCTATCCAGGTTGACGCTAGCACATTCACGCCATGCACCGCCACATGCCCTGAGCAACTTTGGATTTAAACTTGAACCCCTGCCAGTCAATGGATGATGCCAGTGTAAATAAAAATATTAGGCTTTAATATACAAAAGCATACAAGCCCCAATTGTTGAATCACTGATGAATTCAAACAGTTGCCAATAAGAGGCCCATTTCTTGTGCTGTCCTTGCTGCATCCGCCATTCCCAGATCAATTTCATTTTAATCTTTTAGGCTTTGACCCCAAAAAATTTCACTTTTTCTTGTGTTTGGGTTTCTTATTTTGTGAAACATGGTGTATGGCGTTATTTCAGTGCCACTATTCTGAGCACACGTAAAAAAATATTGAGCGCACGTAAAAAAAGATTGCAAGTGCAAGTGTTGCATTTTGAAGAAATTTATTTTGAGCGTACAAAAGCGGAATTTGAGTGAACAAAATTCATTGCTGCGTGCAAAAAATGTATTTCAGTGTTTGCGCTTATCCATATACACACACACAATAGCACCCCCTCTCGCTCAGTTTTTTCATTTGCGCTTGCTGCGCAATGTGTTGCTTGCGCTCACAACATTCTCTGCTGCAAGCGCTCAACTCTCTGTACACCGTTATAAGTGTGCCACAAAACCAACCAATCACAGACTTGGTTTCAAAAATTCTGATTGGCTCTTACGGTCTCCAATCAGCTCGCTAGCTGGCATGGTTGTATAATGCAACTACATTATACTACACCAACGATAGTCTTAACAAATAATATATTTTAAAATAAAATAATTAAAGATATTATCCGCAAATTGGGGTTTAATTGAGTTTAGCTGGATTTAGCTACATTTCGGACTGTTTCCGGAATGCAGCAGCTAGCGAGCTGATTGGAGACCGTAAGAGCCAATCAGAATTTTTGAAACCAAGTCTGTGATTGGTTGGTTTTGTGGCACACTTATAACGGTGTACAGAGAGTTGAGCGCTTGCAGCAGAGAATGTTGTGAGCGTAAGCAACACATTGCGAGCAAGCGCAAATGAAAAACTGAGCGAGAGGGGGTGCTATTGTGTGTGTGTATATGGATAAGTGCAAACACTGAAATACATTTTTTGCACGCAGCAATGAATTTTGTTCACTCAAATTCAGCTTTTGTACGCTCAAAATAAATTTCTCCTCAAAATGCAACACTTGCACTTGCAATATTTTTTTATGTGCGCTCAGAATAGTGGCACTGAAATAACGCCATAATGGTGTACTATTTCGTGCAATTTGCTTTATTTTTCCACTCCTCATTTTCAAGTCCACTTGTTTAGTAAAAAACCTTTATTAATAATCTCAGTGAATTCAGGCTTGATAATACTATACATGCTGTGAAAACAGTTCAAAGCTTTGCAGTAAAGCCTTGAAATTAGTGCTTTGCTAATTACTGCTATCCCCTAAAAAATCAATTTGCATCTCGGTGAACGTGTTTTGTGTCTCGAATTGAGATGTGATACTGTCTATTTTCACCCTTGGAATGATCATTTTCATGGCAGTGCTTAGAAAATGAGCACGCGCTTTGTTTTTCTGCAGAGCCGAGGAGTTCTTAGTTAGACATCAGAGCGGAATGTCATGTTATGTTGCCGGAGCACATAAGGAAAGCGAGGATATGATATTAGTCAGAAACTGCGAATTGAAATGCAACATTCATGAGATAAATGCAAGATGGCCTTGCACTTGGTTTCCAAGTAAAGCAGAAAGATTTTTTTTTTTTTACAACTTGATTTTTTGTTAACTGTTTGTTGATTGAAAATATACCACATTTTTTAATCTGGGATGGTCTTAAGAGGCAGGTAAATCATCAGAGGATCTGTGCATTTAAGATGATTCAATCCAATGCTTTACCTAATCAAAGGATTTGTTTGTGTAATAGTGATTATTCTGGCTTTGTAAAGTATTTGTCAAAAGGTGCTATATTAAATACAGAAACCTGGCAATTTTACTAGGTAACACCTGGGCACACACTGACTTGAGAGGGGCAATAAAGAACCCAGTGTCCCACTGCTGACCTCAGCCCTAATAATGCACTCAACACATCAGTCGGGGATAAATTACATCAAATAGCTTCAGTTCCCTAACAACAGACACATTAACTATTTATAGTCTGAGGTGACTCATAATCCCCAGTGCCGCTGCCAAATCAGTCTAATGGGTCTTACAATGTGCACTGAAAGCAGTCAGATTCCAGATTTACTTACTTGCCCCTTTTCACAGGGTTGATTTCAGCTGCACATCTACTCCTTTGAATTTAAGCAGCAGCCAGTCTATTAACCTGCTTTACCTTCATGGAGCAGTTTACAGAATGAGCAATAACGGCAAGTAGTACACAAGACTTATTAGGAGGCTTGCAAAAAAAAAAAAAAACTGATGGCTGTCACACCCGGATATTGAAGTGACAGTCTGAGACTGAGATAGCAAAAGATTAGAAGAGCTCCTATTTAATATACTGGATGAATGTATTAATAAAATAAAACAGTTCATGCAAACATATTGCCAATGTTCTGCAAATTTAAGCTTCAAGACACATGGTTTAGTTATATAGGGTGGTCCAGATCTTATTATGCAATTTTCATTTCGCTATAACTTAAGTTTATTACACAGAAAATCACCCGAAAAATCCCGGACCATCGGGAAGTGTGCGAACTGACGACATGAAGAATAGTCTTCGCATAAATCAACGTCATTCAGACGATCTGGATCTGAATAATTAGATCTGGACCACCCTGTATATACTATATATGAAGCCCAAAAATCAATTTCTAAATGTTTTGCTCTGGTTCACTATTATACTTATCTGTTATAACTTATTATAAAAAGAACATTAACTAAAAGTGTTAAAACAGTGGTTCTCAAGTTCGGTCACTGTAGTTTTTCATTCTTACAAACTTCTGCTTTTCACTGGAGACCTACCTTAAACCAGCAAGCCGTGATTTCCAAGTTACCATGTTTTGGTGTCAAAACTGGGTGCGCTGAAATACACCTTACTGCAGCGTTGCTCAACCTTTAAGTATTTGCAACCCGAGTTTTCATAACAGTTTTAATTTGTTTTGGTTTCAACAAACGTTTTTTTCATATTTTTGATTCTTGTTTTCATTTTTTCACATCTTCGCGCCCCCCTTTATGTTACTTCGCGCCCCCCTAGGGAGGCCCGCCCCACAGGTTAAGAACCACTGCATTACTGTGTACACTTTGGAAAGGAAAACAGATGAAGCTAAGCTAATTCTCAGCCTTTCTCCAGGTCTTAATGACCGACTAACATTTTAATCTCTCCCTTCATCTTCTTTAATGGCAGCCTTTTCACGCCTACTCTCGCCTTTTCTCATTTCATCTGCCCTGGCTTTGTTCTCTTCTATACATGTTACCTGCTTCTTCCGCTTCAGTGGCACACCTGATGAAGGCTATACAACCAGAATGTGGTGTCTTTAACCTTCACTCCGTTACAGTTTGGAAATAAACTTTAATTGTTTCTTTTTCCCTGCGGTGGGTTGGCACCCTGCCTGGGATTGGTTCCTGCCTTGTGCCCTGTGTTGGCTGGGATTGGCTCCAGCAGACCCCCGTGACCCTGTGTTCGGATTCAGCGGGTTGGGAGATGGATGGATGTTTCTTTTTCCTTTGCATATGCACACTGACTCAGCCCTACACTAACTCAAGAGCATTTATATTTGTTACACTGGAACAATTTTAGTTTTTGAATCATGAGTTCAGTCTACCTTATCATCATGATCATTGTTACTCCTCTTTTCCAGGTGGTTCTGTTCTTCTAATGAGCACACTAGTGGTTAACACTGCATTAGTTGTAGCCTTTTAACCTCCCGTGTCACTTACCCTGGTGTCTCCTCCGCATGTCGTTAATTGTCATTATTAGATTACAATTGAGTTAAAAACTCGACAGAAAAATGTGAATTAACAGGAAAAAGACAAATGAGGGTTAAGAGCTAAAATCAATGGCAAAAATATGAATATTTTCACATTTCTTTTAAATGTAAATCTCACAGCACTGCTCCTTTGTAAACGCAGAATAAGAGAATATAAAAAGGCCAGCAGCATAAGCAGTTAAGAGGGAAAATGGCTGACTGATTGTAAAATTGGTTGGAACAAACACCGCAGCCAAAGAAGGCATTCCCAGCAAAACTTGAAAACCACTGTTTTTAAGTTTTCATTTAAGTAGTTTATTATTTGTTTTATTAAGGACAGGAGTATAATATTAAAGTGTGTTATTACTCCTCCTTTCATTTTCTGTAGAAGCTTGTTAAATAGTCATCTGATTGGCTTGTGGCTTATTCTAAGTGCAAAAAAGGGGGAGCTGGGAGATTCCATGTTATAAGTCCACCCCTTTTTTCTTTAAATCTGTTTCATTTAAATATAATCATTTTTTGATTTGGCATCCTGCTTTGGCAGTGAGCTGTTGTGTATTTTAATGATTGAATATTTAATGACAGATGTTTTGTTTTTGCCCCAGTTTAAAACATTTTTAAGCAAGGAGAATTTTTTTTTTATTTTTATTGATTGAAGAAGTAAATAAGCAGTTAGCAGCAATTGATTGCTAGTCTTCAGATGTGATTCTCATGTGGTGTATGGGTTCAAATCACGGATGAGCTCATATTGAAATGCGTAATAAAGTGTTAGGTTACCACGAAAAATTATGTAATATAAAAAATATGGTGAATTGAAGCTCTATAATACAGTAGTGAGACTGGAAAAAGACATAGCAGCAACTGAAGTTGTAAAGAGAAAAGCGACTGAATTCAATCCTGCACTGAACGCTTTGTCCAATGCTGACTGGTAGTGGGACTGAACGACATTAGGTAGGCTACCACGAAAAATGATGTAATATAAAAAAAAGATGAAGTGAAGCTCTGTAATACAGCAGTGAGACTGGAAAAGGACATAGCAGCACCCGAAGTTGTAAAGAGAAAAGAGACTGAATTCAATCCTGCACTGAATGCTTTGTCCAATGCTGACAGGTTATGGGACTGAGCGACATTAGGCATTGATAGTGAGTGCTATGGGGACCTAATCCTGGTCTTTTTTTACTGTTCTAAAAGGTTCTGACTAATTAGAATTCTTTTAGTTAGTGGACAGAGTTGGAAGTTATATGACAGTTCAGTTCAAGATGGAAACTTCAGTCAAAAAGGAATGCAAAACTACTGAGTTAGCAGTAGTTGATCAGGAAAATTTCCCAACATTTAAAAAGTATCTGGATGAAATTTTGGGACAACCTAGCTATTATCCTGTCAAATATATTGATATAGTGAATGGTCAAATGTTTAATGCTCTGATGTTGAAAAAAATAAATAGTAATTTTCCAGGTTCTTTGTAATGGAGTGCACTCTAATAAGAGGCCATGTTTTATTTGGCCAAGTACTTTCTTTGAGTCATGCAGCACATTCATGTGGACTAGGAGTCTAATCCAGTGGTTTAGCATTATTGGTGTAAAGTGTTTCTGGATTGGTGGGTAAGCAACTTTTAAGCCCTTAGGGTGGATTTCAGTTTTCTAGTTATTATTGATAATGTTTAATGTTTCATAGTAATGTTTTCTTACTTACAAAATTGAGTTTTTTATTGCCCTGCATACACTTTTACCAATTTTTAAAGCCGACAATTCAAAAATATCTCCGGCAGTTATCCTGCAAAGCAAAACTAAAGCCAGAGGGCATGAATGCAATCCAAAACTGTCAAAACCTTGTTAGTGTCATCATCACCTCAAGTGTCATCATCACCTCAGTTATCATTTGATTAGAAGCACCACACTTTTCACCTACCACTATGGGTATTGCAGATTTGGGAGTTTAGTGTGCAGCAAATAGAATGAATAATTAATATTTCACTGTGATTTATGCTTCAAATGGGTAGGGAAGCATACAGTATATATGAGATTTTCTGCTAGACTTTTAGCTTATACTTAGAATATTATATACCATATCAACTCAGAGGGCCCTTTCACATGTAAAAAGAAGACAAAGTAGAAGGTCAATAATAAAATCTTTTTCGTAACCAAGAGTTTGTTAGAATATTCTTGAGCAGAGAACAGAAAGAAAAAGGGAGTCTAGGAATTGAAGGCAGCACTAAACATATGTTTTGAAAAGAACATTTGAATAAGATGTTAAAAAGGCAGTCACTATCCCTGTGTCTCCGTGGCTTTCTGTATCTCTTAATGATGTAACATCTGAGTGCTCTTTTAATGGAAATCATCAAGCCATCGAACCTTTGGAGCTTTTCTCCAAACCAAGCCACCCAGATACACCTAGATAGTCAAAACCTCAACTATAGACAATTTGCCTGTTGTGACAGATAGAGGCTGTATCGCTCCCTTGAACCCCTGTCCAAGACTCCAGACAATAGGAAAAAGTCCACAAGTTTTGACTGCTGTCACTGTCCTGCTCCACTGACAGACTGAGGAGATCGTTCCTCCCCCACACTATGCGACTCTTCAATTCCACCCGGGGGAGTAAATGCTAACATTAAATTTAATTTTAATTTTTTTCATTTTTATTACTATTTAATATAATATTGTTTCTTTGTATCAGTATACTGCTGCTGGATTATGTGAATTTCCCCTTGGGATTAATAAAGTATCTATCTATCTATCTATCTATCTATCTATCTATCTATCTATCTATCTATCTATCTATCTATCTATCTATCTATCTATCTATCTATCTATCTATCTATCTATCTATCTATCTATCTATCTATCTAAGTTGACTTTATTTATATGCCACAGTGTACAAAGCACCCTCTTCTCCACTATACTCATATAAATCACCAATAATCACTAATACAAATACAATCCTCCACTCCCAGACGCGTTGCCACTCTTCTACCCAGCTCAGCTCGCCGTCTGGGAGCTCCCACAGTCCTTTTATTCTCCCTGACCCGGAAGTGTTCCCAATCCCCAGTCCATGTGATTCTTTATCACTTCTGGGTCAGGTACAAGTCCTTTTTTTTCACCCCAGAAGTATGCCACTTCTGTCGTCACTCCTCCTATGACGCACTTCTGGGTTATAGGGCACATATATGCTTCAAATGGGTAGGAAAGTATACAATATATATGAGATTTTCCGGTCCTCCCTGCAGCTCCTTCTTGCGGCCCCTGTGGTATCCAGCAGGGCTGTGTATAAAAACTACATAGTCCATGATTCCCTGCTGGTCTTCGGGGCACCTCCATACTGCAGGGAGGGCTCCATCTGGCGGCCTGGGGGTATTGGCCGGGATGACAAGCCGGCCATATACCAGACTATCTTCCTTTTGTACCAGAGACTCTTACTTGATAATGCGCCACTTTTCTGTCTGATAACAGAACTTCAATCAACATTAAAATGCAAACCATTTTCCCCATATTTAAGTGTTGTGTCCTTTTTTCCCCAAATTAAATTTTCAGCAGCTGTTACTTTCTTAGCATAACCTTAATTAATCATATTTAAATTCTAATCGGTTATTAGAGAAACTTTTATAATTCTGGTCCCACAGCTAATGCATGTTTTTTTCTCTCCAATAAAGTAAGTAAATGATCTTTTCATTCATCGCAAAGTACTGGCATCCCTAAACTTCATTTCTTCATCCATTAGTAAGCAGTAATAGCCATTTACAACTTCAGTAATAAAATAAATCAGTTTAATGGTACTGTATCAAAAACAAAAAGTAACCATTTCTGTCAAAAACATGAAAATATTTGAGTGATTCTGTGCTTTTGAACACTACTGTATTTATTAATAGCCTCCTGTTCACAAAACCCAAGTTTGAAACTCATGGGCCTTTCCAAAGATTGGAAGCAGAATCAACTTTTGGAACCATTGGACAAGAAGGGACAACAAATTTCCCTGACTAGCAGTGTTCTTGTGAAAACCTGTCAAATGTTATTTGGATTATGATACAAATCACTTGATATCTTCATATAAATTTTCTGACAAGCAGTGAAACATTGTTTAAATATTATTATATACCAGTAATGGCGCACTGTACGATAACGTGCAGTGAATACACTTGACTTATTGTTTTCATACTCTTTCTCTGTCTCTGTTTAGCATTCGTTTGCTCAGAGGTTGATGCGCTTGCTTCTTCCTGAGCAGCTCTTCTTGTCTCCACCCTAGCGGCCCGCTTCTTCTCTTCTTTCTTTTGCATCTTTTTGTGTTAAAACTGATTAAGTCAGTGTTTGTGTTGCAATTACTTAGTACGTTTTCTTTAATTTTTCACTTAAGCTGGAAGTTAAGTCTTCAATCTGCCTCAAGAATGATTTAAGATATGAAGAGGTAGGGGAAGTGACGGTGAAGGTGGTAAGGATGAGAACGGCGCCCATATGCATGGGCCACATGACCGGCCTGCTGGCTGTTGCTGAGAGTTGATTCTACAATAAAATAAAATAAAAATAAAAAGAGGAATAACCTTGGAGGTCAAGCATCACCCCAAAAGCGGATAGTAGACGTCACGTAGTATATGTGTGCCAAATTTCAGGTCAGTAGTTCAAACATTTTGCAAGCTACAGGTGTTTTCAAATCCAGGACAGACCAACAGACAGCCACGGTAGCGTATTATATATGAAGATATATATATATTTTTAACAATCATACATCATATGTCATAACACAAAGCTTTGAAACTGTTCAATTGAATTTATTGGTCTATTCTGAAAGTGTTCTGACTGATATACTCAATCTTGAACACTAGGAATTTGCAACACCGATCTTTATATCACTTCTAGTCGCCACAAGTAAACAACTGCTGGTTGTTGCCAACAACTGAAAACTTCAGAAGCACAAAATAACGGCATCCTTTGGAACTAAAATGGTTGCACAATAATAATCAAAATATGTTAAAACATATTTAACATCTTAAGAAGCATTTTAAGAATGAGACCAAAAGCACAAAAAAGTACCTCTTAATGATGACAGGAAACATCAGGTATTGGACAGCACCCAGCTCTCGAGGTATGCCAGGCTATTGCAGGACAAATCACAACCACTGACCCCATTTTAAATCACTGATCAACCTGCGTCATGGACGTGTATACCGTACATAAGGGACAGTTTACATGCTCTTCTCCACCGCTCCAGGGGTTTGCACTCTATAATAATGCCTTGTCTTTCTCTCCCTCTGCTGACCTGAAGATTGATGGCTTTTCCACCACTGATGTCACTTACAGAGTCCATCCACCCTGACCCGCCTCTTCTTGCCGGACATTATCTTAACCAGAAGAACTGCCATCTTTGATAGTTGTACCCAGATTCCCATCTAAAAAGATACAACATAATGCTTTGCCTGCGTTTCTTTTTCTTTTTTATTTGAGACATCACTTAAACAGGATTTGCCTACAGCTGCCCCAAAACTTATCACTGTCTTTTCTTTTCTTTGTCATTACACTTAGCACACACATACTTAAAGTGTGAGAGGAAAAAAACAAGCAAGCACAAGGAGAACAGTCCATCTCTATACTGATAACACCCACGTATGGCATTATAAACTCAGGAGGGTGGATCTGTGAAGCAGTTACACTGCTGATGATGTCACCCTACCACCCTGCGGAAATTCTAATAAAGTTAATTTAACTGCAACATGACCATGCTTTTAATATAGTGCCTCAAATACTGCCATTAGGTAAAAAGTGTCCAGTGTGCGTAAACAACAGCAAGTAATCTATTCTGTGCAATGCAGAGAGATGTTATTTATGGCTTTGACTAACCTGAAGACTCATTTCTCCTTCATTACAGACAATTATGATGAGTAGGGGTCGATGCAGCACCCTAAACCCCCAGATACAAGCCCCAGATGCAAATGCAAGGCTTATTGTTATAAATTCTTTTTCCTCTTACACTTTTTCTTTTGTCTCCTCCACTCCTCCCCGGCAAGCTTTGTCCATCCTGCATACCCAAATCCAGTTTGTTTGGATGAGGTCGAGTGATTCCTTTTATCTTAGCCCTGGGAGTACTTCTGGTGCTAGGGCATATCCCATTGGAAGTACTTCCGGGTCAATCGGAAGTTCCACAAAGTAGGGATCACGTATTCCTGCAGCACCTCCTGGTGGCAACCATGGAACCTGATAAGGCCGTTCTATGGGACTCCAGTTCCCAACATGCCTCTGCACAGACAGTGTCACCCAGGGAGGCTGCCGCTTAGCGTGCCAGGGGAGAAAGTAGCCCTGCCAGGTTGTCTTCCCTTGTCCTTTCCTTTCTTTGGGTATGAGTCTTCAGTCCATTCCTGCTGGGAAGCCAATGTGCCCACCTGCAAATTGGCATGCTTTATCAGTCTTCTGGCATGAATAGAAAACATCTTGCCCTTCTTTGTGCCCACTCAGTGCCCTGGTCTCCCAGCCAGGTAAGAGATTGTAACCTATCCTGACAGAGACACCAGTACATGTGTGTCGTCCATCACACAATATACGGTATAAATATTAGTTGTACCCCTAGTTTTGAGAACTCTCTTTCTCTCTCTGTATGACTTGTTTGTGTTGGCCTTTCAAACAGTTCTTATTTTATAGTGTGCCTCTCCTTCTTTTAAGATTTTGGGGTTTGCTTATCTTAACAGGGAGGCATCCACTGTTTTCAGACACTTGCCTCCCTCACCAGACACTGCTGAAGATGTGTAAAAGCTTTACTCTTTTGCGATGTTTCATCCCTTTCATTCCTTTGTGACACAATGCAGCATGACTACTGTTGAGTGGCAGTGGACCTTTAACAGATCTGAAGAGGGAAAAAAAACAACAAGTTGATGCCTCAGAAGGGAGTAATGCAGCTGTGAAATCTGAAATTATGATGTGTGTGCGCTCTGTTTAGCCTTCCATGGCATCTATTATTGACTCAGGGTGAGTTTATTTAGCGGGTCAGCGGGAGACTGCCATAAACTGTTTAAACTCTCACTGAATATGAAAAAGCACACCCCGCAGTCAATACCAGGGAAACATCCAACATGAAATATGAGAGACTGTTATATTAAAACAGCATGCGGTGGGGTTTCTAAGACACGGCTTGTGAAGAGCAGCCAGACAGACGTGCCACCCTCTGTGCCATGACCCATTCAAATGAATCTCTGAGACGCACCACCCTCTGCACTCTGCCCCTTGCTATTTAGTCTGTGAAACCTGTCTCTAACTGCAATCTGCCTTTTTCTGTTGCTTGTATTAGACATGTCAGCCTTTGCTACCCCTGTGTGACACATCACTTTCTGCAAAATGACCTTATGGTCTGCATAAAACGTCACCCACTGCACTTTAACGTTTTATTGTTCATTCACTTTCACCCTTTATTTTTCCTCTTTATGATACAACACTTTCTGCACATTGACCTTTGATTTTGACATTTAACTCAAGACCCTTTGACTCTTTACTACTGCTGTGGCATAAGTCACTCTTCTCAGTTTGGCCTTTCTGCATCTAAGTATGAAATGTTCTGCTACACCCTTTATTTGTTTCCTCTGTATGTTGCGTTATTCTTTGTGCTCTCACCCTTATCGTTTTCCATATACAGCATGTCAGCCTGTGCATTCAGCTTTTTTAATTTACTAGCAGACACATCATTCTCTGCATTTACCCCCTGCCTATTAACTAGGAGATGCATCAGCTTTTACACTCTGACCCTTTTTATTTTTTCTGTACATTGCATTACATCTTTTTTGTTTCTTCTGTGTGACTCAGGGCATTTTGTACTTTCACCCTGTTTCCTCTATATATGTCAATGTCTACATTATAACTCTACTTTTTTGTTAGATACATTGTTTTCTAAATCCAAATGACTTTACACTTTGCACTTGAACTCTGCCACATAATACTGGTTTTGTTGCCATCTGCACTATCTATTAAACATAAACCTTCAACATCTGCAATAATTTGCTGCAGATGTTCTATCAGATGGTTGTGGCGAGTGCCTTCTTCTACGCGGTGGTGTGTTGGGGAGGCAGCATAAAGAAGAAGGACGCCTCACGCCTGGACAAACTGGTGAGGAAGGCAGGCTCTATTGTAGGCATGGAGCTGGACAGTATGACATCCGTGGCAGAGCGAGGGGCGCTGAGCAGGCTCCTGTCAATCATGGAGAATCCACAGCATCCACTGAACAGGATCATCTCCAGGCAGAGGAGCAGCTTCAGCGACAGACTGCTGTCACCGTCCTGCTCCACTGACAGACTGAGGAGATCGTTCTTCCACTACACTACGCGACTCTTCAATTCCACCCAGGGGGGGTAAACATTAACATTATACAAAGTTATTGTCTGTTATACCTGCATTTTTATTACTCTTTCATTTAATATTGTTTTTTATCAGTATGCTGCTGCCTGAGTATGTGAATTTCCCCTTGGGAGTAATAAAGTATCTATCTATCTATCTATCTATCTATCTATCTATCTATCTATCTATCTATCTATCTATCTATCTATCTATCTATCTATCTATCTATCTATCACCTTTGCAAGACATGTTACCTTCACTAAATTGACCCATTCAGTTTTCTTTGTAGTACACTCTACCTTTATCTGCTGCCTCTTACGCACCATATCACCAGTGGCGTATCCGTATTTTGGGAAAGCAGGACACTGTGACACATCAACCTACAGATAAAAAATAAATAAGTAATAAACTCACCTCAGCACTTCTTCTTTTTTCGGCTGCGCCTGTTAGGGGTTGCCACAGTGGATCTTCTTGTTCCATATCTTTCTGCCCTCTGTATCTTGTTGTTTAACACCCATAACCTGCATGTCCTCTCTCACCACATCCATAAACCTCTTTTTAAGCCTTCCTCTTTTCATCTTCCCTGGCAGCTCTATCCTTAGCATCCTTTTCCCAATATACTCAGCATCTCTCCTCTGCACATGTCCAAACCAATACAATCTCGCCTTTCTGACTTTGTCTCCAAACCATCCAGCCTGAGCTGACTTTGATGTACTTACTGTAACATATTGTTAAATTGTTTATAGCAAACTGAAGTCAGTCATCATAATGACATTTTTCTGATTTTCCTTGATATGCTGAATGTAATGTCTTATCAAGTAAAATACTGTATTTCTTTTCAGAGTATATGAAGTCTTCTTTGTGCCTGAAATTGTTAATCCCTCTCCAGCTTGCTTAGTCAGGGGCTTCAGCCCTGCAGTGTTCTAGCCATACCTTTTGGTCGAGTGTACACAAGTGCAGCCTCAACTTTTCAGTTCCACTTTGGAGCTTGAAGGCTAGAACTCTTGTAAGTGACCCATTGGTTGATTTTCTTTTGACACAATTTAAAGGGTGTATGAACTTATAAAGCTTGCTGTTCTGTAGTAAGTAGTCTTCATCACGAGTCATATGTATAATACAATTTAGCACTTTGCCCTTTGATCGAGAACTTGAAGTTTATGAATATTTATTTGTGTTACTCCTTTCACTGATAATTTGATGCTCATGTTGAGATTATCTTTTAATACTGTGCTTTGGTTTTGTATTGTATGGCAGTATGATGATGAATCTTCAGTTTGTGTGATTTCGTTTTTATAGTATTATGTGGCGGACATGTTATCATCACTGGAGCTAGTAGCCTAATATATCGTAAAACACAGTATTTCTCCCTTACTCCCTCACATGAGGTTTACATGTGACCCTCTTCTTCTTCTTTAGCTTGACCAGATCTACCCTCAGGGTGACTTGGGTGCATGTTCTGGGGCCCTGCTTAAAAAGGGGCCTTACTATTTGCATGTAAAAAAAACAGCCTAATACCAGGAAAAGTTGAGTATAGCAAGACACAGCAATCAACGCACCTATCCCACTTTGACCCTGTCAATTATAAACCTAACCAATCAGACCTGATTTAAACATCTTTAAAAGAAAAATATGAGTCCTGGTTGGTTGATGCAGGGCATGGTCAGAGCAGCTGCCTCATGAGTCACCTTTATGAGATCATACGTATGACGTGTTAACCATACTGCAAAAACGCAAGTAAAAATGTGTGTTAAATCAAAATAAGAGCTGAAGAAAACTTAAAAAAAATTAATTAAAAGTTGTTAACACCAGCTGACATTGACAGCTTTTTCAAAATAAAAACCATAATGATAATCTGAACATGCCATGAATACTGCAGCTGAGATGAATGCAACTGACCTTATATGAAGAAAAGCATGATATTGTGGCTTCTAGCAGCTTTGGCAGCAAAATCCTATAATACCGACACAGGTGTGAAGAGCACTGTGTTAGACAACAAGGCCACTGTAGGAGATGTGATACACCCAATAATGCCAAATGAGATCGAAGGACTCCCTATCAAGTTTTGTAGTTTATTTAGTGCAAACATGCAATCCCAAACTGCCAGTTCCATACTATGCTTTGCCAATAAATTGGCATGGGTCTTAAAAATATAATGCACTTTTGCTTGGATATGGAGCACAGGAGTCACACAGGGAGGCTGTGGCACGGCCGCAGACGATAAGGAACAGCAATGTGTTCGCAAACAGCACAGAATGAACAAATGAGTAAGAGGGGTGCTTCTGGGCCATAATACTGAAGCAAAAGACTGTACAGAGAGGTTATATAAATTGATCACAGAGTTCCTTTTTGTTGGCTTCTCCAGGTAGTTCGGTCCTCCTCAAACTTGGGGACCTAGGGGCACTACACCATTATTTCCACTGCGCACCAGTTGAAAAACACTTATGCAGAGTCTAATTATCATGTCGTTGATGGTGATGAAAAATTGAGGATAGTAATTACATAGTTTTAGCACAAGTTTTAATTTATGCCCATTTAAGAGCTGCACATTCTTTCACTTAAATCAGTCTTCAGCAGCACATTCAAAGTCAACACTTGTTTCGATCATTTAAGTTTACTTTGACACTTCTGTGCCTCATATGCAATGCCAGTTTGAAAATGAACACATTGTCCTAATTTTCTTATTGCCCTGTTTTCAACTTGCCTTTTAGGAAGGCATTCAAATTCAGGTTGTACTTTGCCGTTCTTTTTTTTTTTAATTCTTTTGTGTCGATTCCACATTAAATTTGTGATTCCATGTGTATTTACTTCATGATTTTTGTATTAATTATTTTATTACATTTTTTAATGTTAGAGGTGCTTAACCACAATTAATTGCATACATTTATGTGATTACTTAATTCATTTTTCTTAATCGATTCCCAGCCCTAACTGTAATACAAATGAATGAATAAAATGATGAGTGCAACAACAGAAGGTGAGTATAAAGTTTTTTTTCCTACTTCAATTACTGTGTCTCATTCATTTATTATTAACTTATATTATTTGTATATACTATGGGTATGCGCTTGTCCTAGTAAGCGTAACGAGGAGTGGTTGGGGTATTTTGAGATTAGTCACCTGAGAACCCATAGGGGTCTTAATTCAACCTTGCTGCTAATCAACACATCAACCTTACTACTACTAGTCCAGTCTTCCTGGCTCCTTCCATGCTGATCCAATGATTTTTCTCCTGACTTGTCAGCTCTGCCTTACACTGCTCACTTGGATTCAGACACTGTGCCCTCTGCACTCACTTTCCCCAACTCTTTGAGCTAATCCAGGCTCCTTCCTTTACCCAGGCCAATGGATTGAAGTAGAGAAGTGGGTCTTGTAAGAGCTGCTCTTTAAGTGTTTGACCATCTATCTCTCACTCAAACCCTCTGACACACTCACACACACCCACCCACACCCTCAAAATGATTTCTAAGGATGGCCCTGTCACCCTTTACACTCCAATTATTTTGGTTATCTTTATGACTTGTTATTCTTTTGCATGACCCCTTCTATTTTTTTCTGATTGCCATCCCTTTGTGCGGCCTCACGTTTTGAATGTAAAATCATCCTCTTGATGAAGTCCGCTTTCCTCCACTACAGAATGACATCCCTTCAGCAGTATGCAGACTCTTTTACACAGAAAATGTGATTCATAGTCATTGTACTTTTACGCGTTTTACTTATTTCCTGTCTTTACCTATTTTTTCCCCACTGATCCAGGACTTTCACCAGTCGATCACAAATCTATTGTGAGAGACGATTTCATTGGCGTCCAGCAGTACTTGTTTCCTGTGTTTCCATTCAGTCAAGGAGGAAAGCATTCTGTGACAAGTTCACTCAGTTACTCTCTTTCATGATCATATGGGAACACTCCAGGGCTGCTGCTACATTTCAAAGTCCAAAGGTTAGGAAAGCTGGCAAAGCTACATATTCCCCAAGCATGTGTGCGTGTGAGGCCAGAAACAGACTGCCATTCCTGGCACAGACATTTATTTCGCATGAACTCCACTGCTGTCAGGATGTTTCAAATGAAAAGCAAATGGATAATTAATGAGGGTACACTGTACATAGTTATTCAGCCCTGTGATGAACTTTTGCCCTGTCCAAGGCAGTTTTCTGCCTTTCATCTATTGCTACTGGAATAGGCTCAGACACTATTGACCCTGAATTTGATTAAGCTGGTCTGAGAATGTTAGGTTAGGTTAGGATCTTTAAAAACAGCCTTTACTGGACTTTACATATTGTAAAAGGCCAGACAAAGCAGAAAAATTTGGGGGTAGTAACTGGCCCCTAGAATCTTGGAAGTATGTTCAAATTGTGTCTCTGTCTTTTTCTGTATTTCTTTGATGCAGTGTCTGTCCTACTTTCTCCAGAGTTGATCCTCAACCTGGCAATTAAATGGACTGAAAAGCAGAGGATGATTGGTTGCTGTACATGCTGCATTTAGTACACCATTTTACACCATCAACCACATAATTCTCTTTAACCACTTTTGACATCTCTAGAAGTGACTTAGATGGAAGTAGAAATATTCTTTCCCTGTTGGGCATTGCTGCCTTTTGCACTGGATCTGTCGGGTCACCGGCAGGGTCATCAGCTGGGAGCCACCCTTTGAAGATGTTTCACCCCTTTAAACCCAGAACATCTCCCTACCACTCCCCACAGCTGACCACAACATTCTTTTTATCCAGCCTTGCATCTTTCCTTCTGAGCCACTTAGTATGCCCCCTTAGCCTGTCTCAGAGATGGACCACAGGAAAATATCTGCACGTAGGGATTTATTGGCATTGAGAAAAAAAAGCTAAAGAAGAAAGAAAGTTATTATTTACCTCTTTTAGTGCTCCTTCCCAGGTTAATATGGTAGCTGCACATTATTTCATTGGCATTTGAGCACAAGGTTGCTCAAAGGCTGTCTGAAGGCCTACAGGCACCCCAAAAGCAAGCCTTGGGGCTAAAACTAGTTGGCATATGGTTTCCAATGGCTGAATGCTGAGGCACACTCCCATAATCGCTGCAGGGGAGAAGGAGAAAGTGTTATGTCCAAGTTCAGGGAAACAGGTTAGAAGAATAGAGGGCTTCGTTTCAGAGAGGCCGGCCAAAAAGTTAACACACATGGTAGAGAAAGGAGATAAAAGTGGGTGAAATTTCACAGCATGCACTTACTGAATGAGTAGCCATTGCATCACCTAGGCAGATGGGTAGTAACTGAGTGCGGGGAGATTTAAACAGGGTGAACTGCACCTGAGCAGAATTTTCTGTTTGGGTACGTCCTGTCACACACGTGCAAGAAAGGGGATGTTGTATGGACAAAGCAAAGGTAATTCCATGCCAGGCCAGGGGGTGGCGGGGTGCACTAAACTTTTTCCTGTTATCTCTACAGACCAGCCACGGGAAAACTTATCTGATTCAGTGCTGATGATGCCAGTTCCAGCACCCAGAAAAAGGTCACTTCCGGTTCTGGTGCTCAGAAGAATGTCACTTCTGGCGCACAGGCTGACGTCAGAAGGACATCACTTCCAGTGCCCCTACATCACTTCCAGTCTGATCCCTTAAAGCCGCCATCTTTTCCAACCCTCGTCAGTTTTGTTTTGGACTCAGTATTGTCAATAGCTCTGTGCTATTTCAAAAAACATTTGCAGCCAGGAATATTATATGGGTGACTGCCCCAAACCTTTTTACGTGTGTCAAGTCTGTTCTTTTTTACAGTCCCAACGTAACAGTTTATTGGGAGACTATAGGCAATGTAAATGAGGATTGGATAGACAAAATGGCCTATGGTATAAAATGTGATACAAACACTGGAGTCATCGGTTGACTGGGTCTTCGGGCTGAAGTACACATCTGCGTTTCTGAATCACTTAGTCTAGTAGTAAAGATATGTATTGTTCATTGTACATACAGTAGTAGTTGTTAAGATCAGAGTCACTTCCTGCAATAGCTTACTGGAAGAAAGAAGAAGAGTCTTTTTGTTGTTTTTCATCACTTTAGAATTGAAGCCACTGTAAGTATTGTACAGTATATAACACCTGCACTATTTATTTTCTTGTTTTGTTAGTTTCTTTGCATTGGACTTTCTAAACATTTTTGCAAGACATTTGTTTTGTAAATAGGATTGGCATGTCGGGAATAAAACAGATACTTGACTTTGAATAGTTGTTTCCAGTCTATGCCTCACTTATCCCATCCCTGTGTCAATCTGTTACATCTACTGGCACCCATAGTCCAGAACTGTGCAACAATACCTTTGCATGGGGTACCACAGTTGGCAATTTGGAAATAATTAGAACATTAGAACATTAGAACAATCTAGACGAGAACAGGCCATTCAGCCCAACAAAGCTCGCCAGTCCTATCCACTTGTTTCCTCCAAGAAAACATCAAGTCGAGTTTTGAAAGTCCCTAACGTCTTACTGTCTACCACACTACTTGGTAGCTTATTCCAAGTGTCTATCGTTCTTTGTGTAAAGAAAAACTTCCTAATGTTTGTGTGAAATTTACCCTTATCAAGTATACACCTGTGTCCCCGTGTTCTTGATGAGCTCATTTTAAAATACCAGTCTCGATTCACTGTACTAATTCCCTTCATAATTTTAAACACTTCAATCATGTCACCTCTTAATCTTCTTTTGCTTAAACAGTAAAGGCTCAGCTCTTTTAATCTTTCCTCATAATTCAACCCCTGTAGACCTGGAATCAGCCTAGTCGCTCTTCTCTGGACCTTTTCTAGTGCTGCTATGTCCTTTTTGTAGCCTGGAGACCAAAACTGCACACAGTACTCAAGATGAGGCCTCACCAGTGCATTATAAAGGTTGAGCATAACCTCCTTGGACTTGTACTCCACAGATCGTGCTATATAACCTAACATTCTGTTAGCCTTCTTAATGGCTTCTGAACACTGTTTGGAAGTTGATAGCTTGGAGTCCACTATGACTCCTAAATCCTTCTCATAAGGTGTACTCTCGATTTTCGACCGCCCATTGTGTATTCAAACCTAATATTTTTACTTCCTATGTGTAATACTTTACATTTACTGACATTAAATTTCATCTGCCACAAATCTGCCCAAGCCTGTATGCTATCCAAGTCCTTCTGTAATGATATAACGGATTCCAAATTATCTGCTAATCCACCTATCTTGGTATCATCTGCAAACTTAACCAGCTTGTTACTTATATTCCTATCTAAATCATTTATATATATTAAAAATAGCAGCGGCCCTAGCACTGACCCCTGTGGAACACCACTCTTAACATCGACCAGTTCTGATGAGGTTCCTCACACCATCACCCTCTGCTTCCTGTGTCTGAGCCAATTCTGCACCCATCTAAAAACATCACCCTGAACTCCCACTTCTTTTAACTTGATGCCCAACCTCTCATGTGGCACCTTATCAAATGCTTTCTGAAAGTCCAGATAAATAATATCATAAGCTCCACTTTGATCGTATCCTTTTGTTGCCTCCTCATAGAATTCCAACATGTTAGTAAAACACGACCTCCCTCTTCTGAACCCATGCTGACTGTTCAGAATAACTCCTGTCCTTGCCATGTGTTGCTCAATCTTATCCTTAATAATTCCTTCCATTAATTTTCCTGTGATGCTTGTTAAGCTTACTGGCCTATAGTTGCTTGGATCTGCCCTGTCACCCTTTTTATATAATGGGATGATATTTGCCATTTTCCAGTCCTTTGGAATCTCTCCAGTGCACAGTGACTTCCTAAAAATATGTGTCAAGGGTTTATATATGTACTCACTAGCCTCCTTAAGAACACGAGGATAAATATTATCTGGGCCTGGTGATTTGTTTGATTTCATCTTATTTAATCTGAGCAGCACTTCTCCCTCTACAATTTCCAAATCCCTCAGTACCTCCTTAGTAGTTGTTTTACCTCTGGCAGGTTATCCACTTGCTCACTTGTAAACACCTCAGAAAAATGTAAGTTTAGGGCATCTGCTATTTCATTGTCTGTATCTTTTAATTCCCTTTACTATTCCTGATGAACTTGACCTCCTCCTTAACTGTTCTTTTACTACTAAAATACTGAAAGAATCTCTTGGGGTCTTCTTTCGCCTTATCTGCTATATTCCTCTCCAACTGTCTTTTAGCCTCTCTGATATCCTTCTTAATGGTTGCCCTCATTTTCTCATACGCTACGGTTCTCTTTGCAGTCATTAGTCTTATATGCCTTATACAGCAGTTTTTCCTTTGCAACTTCTTTTTTAAATCTTTATTAATCCATCGTGGAGATTGTTTTAGTTTCCTATTACTTCCAAATTTAGGTATGTATCTGTCCTGCATTACATGTAAAACATTTTAAACCTGTTCCACTGCTCCTCGACTGTCTCCACATTTAAAAGCTTATCCCAGTCTATCCTACTTAGACTTTGTCGCATCTGCTCAAAATTAGCCCTACTAAAGTTCAACTTAACAATTTTAGTCTTTGCATCTGTACTCTTACAAAATACTGAGAATTGTATTACATTATGGTCACTTGACCCTAGTGGTTCAATCACCTCTACACCCTCAATTCTATCCTGATTATTACAGAATACTAAATCCAGATAGGCTTCACCCCTTGTTGGTGCTTTAACATGCTGTGTTAAAAAACAGTCGCTGATTACTTCTAAAACTCCTGCTCTTGTGCTCCTCCATCTGTAAGGTTATCCCAGTTAATATTTGGATAATTAAAGTCCCCATGACTATATTATCCTCCTGTAAACTTGCCTTTTGATATTACTAAAAGATGTGTGTTGAAATTACTGTCTGAATTGGGTGGTCTATAACACACTCCTAAAATGAGACCTTTTTCCCTAATATTTTCCAGGCGAAGCCACATGTCCTCACTAAGATGGGGCTCATCATCCAACTGAAGATGACTTACATTTAATCCCTGTTTGGCATAAACAGCAACCCCACCTCCTTTTCTGTTCTGTCTATCCTTCCTAAAAAAATGTGTATCCCTCTATGTTACACTCATCCCCATCTTTGTTATTTAGCCAGGTTTCCGTTATTGCTATAATATCATAATTATGCTCTGCTACATACAACTCCAACTCACTTACCTTATTTTTGATACTTATAGCATTAAGGCAAGCTATTTTTAATGTGTTACTCCTTCTACATTTACGTGTTTGCTTACAATTTACATTACTATGCATTTTTATTTCTACACCATTGTTTGTTCTTCCATGTATAGATCTAAATGAGGGTATTAGAAATAAACTTGATCCCTTAGCATTAAAAGTCAAGACAGAGACAAAGAATGTAGGTGTAATCATGGACTCTGACCTAACCTTTAATATTAACACTTACTAGGCCTGCATATGAGGATGAGCAACATTGAACATGTAAGTATGGTTATGATATACTCCACTGTCATTAACTGATGCTATAAAACTGGATCTTAGGATTTGAAGTCTGCTCACTGGTTGGGAATTCTTCTATTATTATTTTTGAATGAGCACATGAAAAATGTGATCAAATAAGGTGTCCCTGGCAGCATTTCCCATTAAACTATAAAGGGTAAAAAAAACAAACATACAAAACTATGATGCTCACAAAGCCCCACTGCGTCCCACAATTCCTTGCTTAGAAATAGCCCCAATTATTTTGGAAAAGTAATATCACAAAGCAAACTTTACAAAGGACATATTGAACACCAAAAATAAACCTTTCGAATGGCATTGCTACAGAGTGGGCAAAGGAGATTGGCAAGAATTGTACAGAAGTGGCACACGAGGCAGATCACTTCCAAATTCAACATTGTTTTGCAGAATTTCATGTTAGAATATACCATTTTCTGGACTTTGTGTCAAATGGGCTGGCTACAACAGCTAAAGACCCTGTTGGATGCCAATATCATTTGGGAAAAACCAGAAAGCGTGTCTCCAGTGAGCACAAGTGAATGATAAATTATTAACCATTCGCAAGTCAAATGAATCTAGCTCCCTTTCACATCATGATGATGGAATGATCAGAATTTTTTAATGCAAGAAACATGAGGCCACGGAGCCACCCTTTTAGTGCTAAGTTTTCCTGGCACACATTAGGGCATCTGGTATCCACTGGAAAATGTCTAAATGGCAAGGCACATCTGAATATTGTTTCTCAGCAAATTCATTTCTTCATGGCTATACTTGAATAAACACTTCTGGTATGATAATATATCATGTCACAAGGCAAATATTGTCAGTAAATGATTCCATAGACATAACAGCAAGTTTTTATTACTTCACTGACCTGCATAGTCCTCAGATCTCAAACCTATCAAGTACCTCCGGGATGAGGCGGATGTCGTGCAGCCAACCAGTCTGAAGTAAGTGTCCAATGCAACTGATACACCTTTACTTACCAATGCATCCAGTGTCTTGTAGAATCCTTGCCCCGAAAAAATCATGCCGAGCTTAAGGCCAAAGGAGCTGCAGTACGCTACAGGGTAGGTATACCTAATAATGTGACAATTCAGACAGGAAAACAAGAAAAACACACAAGAATCCAAACTGAATGACAACATGCTATACACACCTACTCTGGAATCTGTACAGTTTACAACAGCTCAGAATTCAAGCACACCTGGATGTACGGTGGTCTACATTGGCTAAAAAGGTTATGGCATACCTGTGTATAAATGTCTCTAATCATTCATTTTATGACACCTGCTCCTGAACGTGCAATGATGTGAATGGAAGTTTCATACATTTCCCTTTTGTTATAAAAACTTACTCTATTTCAGATATTGCCCAACAATCAGAATGTCCTACAAAGACTGTGGTCACTCATTCCCAGCCTTTTCCATCTTTTTGTATTTGGTAATCGAAAAAGCGCACAATATTATATGGATGCTTGGCTTACCTTACATCTCAATCTTGTGATGCAAAATGATGAACTGTCAGCGTGGAATGATTTATTGCACATTAATAATGCATTCATGCAATATTTTTGTCTTCGTCTCTGCGGTTAATTACCCTGCTGTTTCTCAATCATGTAAATGCATTATTGCAAATGTTGCTCACTGACAATCACCAAACAGCCCGTGTGGTCCAACATTCAAAGGCATTTGGCAGCTGTTCCTTACCGCGGTTGGCTTGTTTAAATGCATGATTAATCGGTAACCAAATGTTGGCCCCTGAATTCATCGATCATTTGTGTGGGCCTCTTTATCTAAAGTTTTGATCAAATAATTAAGTGTGAATTTGTTCTAAGAACCAGCTGTCTGGGAACAACAGCATATAATGAACATAATTCTAGTAGCTTTGCAGTTTTGTAAGATAACAAGTTTTATAATAGTTTGGTGGTGGTGGTGGTGGGGGTGTTATATGGGATAAGTCTCCTGTACTAACAATGCGGCAGAGCTGCACTTTTACACATAAACCATCCAAATAAGTGCCCTGGGAAAAAAATCTGTTGAAAAAATAATCTTTCCTTGTATTATCCCAGGGTGCAGTATTGAAGTGAAGCCAACAGTCAGCCCCAGTTTGACCTTGGCATAATTGGTCCAGTAATGCTAGTTCTGGTAATACTGGGGCATGAACCTCTGAAGAAGTCAAATTCTGTGAGTCCAGTTATTGACAACAATACCTAGGAACACTCAAGCACAATACTCCAAGGAAGACAGTATGTGGGAATGCCAGAGCACAATACTCAAGTGACAATACTGAGACAAAAGAGACTAAAGTACAATATTGCAGCAAAGCCAGCGTCTGGGAGACTAAAATCCCAGTAAAGATGGTGTCTGGGAACACTGGAGCAAATTATCAGCCTTTGGAAAAACCTACTTCAAAAATATTAAAGCACTCAAGTGAAGTTTTTTAGGGTCTTTGGGGCAAAATATTAAAGTAAATTTAGCATTGCAGAGGCTATTTTCGAGTGAAAATATTCCCTGAAAATATTGGAGCACAACATGTCAAACATAATAGCCTCTCAGAGCTCAAAGTAACATGTTACAGTTGTGGTAGGACAACTATCAAGATTTCTCTAATAACCAAATATGGATAAGTTCAGATAGCATCGCTGAATACTAGGGAACAATATTCTCATCAAGTCAAGAAAACTGTTGCACAATTTCCCAGTATGCCCCGGATATATTGGGGCACAATAACAAATAAAGTTGCTTAGAATATATAGGTAAGAATACTGCATCTGGGAGGTCATAACAAACTGTACCTGTTAACATTGGTACACAGTGACCTTACAAAGCCAGGATTTGATAGATGATCATCTTATGAAGATGGCATCTAGGAACCCTAGGGCACAACATCCTAGGGAAGATATTACTGTGGCACAGTAAATAATAGTATTGGTGAGCACTTGACTACAATACTGAAGTGAAGAAATGAACTAAAGAATACTGGAGCAACATACACCATGAAGATTGAAAATCATCTCTGCAGACGCTGAGGCACAATATAACAATGAAGTCAGAGTCTGTGCAGGGCAGCTACTAGGAACATAAAGGCACAATAGTCTTGTGACTACAGTCTCTGGAAGACCATAATCTTGGATAAAATGGTCTTTGGGAATATTGTATCACAATACTATGACAAAGCCAACATATTAAAACACTGGAACATAATCAAATGAAGTCTGATCCTAGTCATATAATTTGAATGACATCAGCATCTGAGATATTATAATCTTGAGCAGACCACTCAATAAAGATCATCCATAGAAATACTGAAGTTTAGTATTCCAGTGGAGCTAGCATCTGAGAGATCATAATTCAGTGAAGACGGAGCAGTATGGCTCAAGTCTTATGTGAAGTCACCTTCTGGGGCACACTTCTTCAACCCTAGCAGTATAGGAGGATAATAACCCAATAAAACGAGGAATTTGGTGTATGGAGAGACCTAGAGTATAATCGAACAGAGATCTGAGAGTACTGAGGGCAATAATAAAGTGAATCCAAATTATGAGAGAAACTATGGAAGATTAATGAAGACAGATGAATAAAGTGTTTTATGACAATAAATTTTTAACAAAATCAATCTTGAGGTGAAAAATATCAGGTTTGGTCAGTCTTAAAAGGCAGTAAGGGAGGGATGTGGTATTTCACCTGTATATCCAGATTCAATTAGGTAATACTGGAACACAATTATTCAGTGCCTATGGTAGTGTTGGAGGACAATATCTCAGTGAATTTAGGGATTTAGGGCTCATAACACAAGAAGGGAGTATCAGAGATCTAAATCTACTGATCTATGAAACTAGCTTGAAGAAATAATGGGATAGATAACGGTATCTATAAATGAAGGTCAGCAACACTATAGTGCTGATTCTTCCATGATTGCAGCCTCTGGGAGTGCTGGACACAGTCAGCATGTTCATTAGGGGACACTGTAACCTCCAGTTATAGTTAGTGCTAGGCTGTATGAAGGGAATTTTCTCTTATCTGTGTTGCTCTGTGCTGCTCTCTTCTTGTTCTGCCGCGATTAACTTTGGTCTCTGTAACATATAAGCAATGAAAAGAACAATTTCTCTTGTGAAGGGAGATTGACAGCGAAGTTGAAAAAGAAAAGCATTTTCATTTAGTGGGATATGATGAAAACAGCATAACAATCAAACAAATCTTAGAAGATATGAAATGTGATCTGAGAGTGCATGCATGATGGGAGGGAGAAAAGCAGAAAGTCACATAAACAGAGCCGATTGTCATCTTTGAAAGATGGGCTGTTTGTTGAATAGTGCTCAGTACAGCAACTATAGACTAGGCCGGCCTTGAGCCTGGTCAGGCTTCTTGAGAATGTTGCTTTCATGGGCTGCAAAATCTGACCTTGTGAGTGGTCCTTCTAGTCAAGTCCCTAAGCCTCTAGATGCCCGGGGGTCATTAGAAGACCTATTGCCTTGTCATTTCAAACCATATTCTACTATGAAGCAATTTGATTTTCAGTATTTTTTTCAACATTTTCACTGTGCTTGACAGTGCAGAAGAAGACTGTATGCATTTGGATCAACCTGATTAAAGCCATCTTTCAATTTTTGGTTGGTGTTGACAATGTTTTAGACTTGGAATGAATTCTTAAGGACTTTTATATTCATATCCAGCATTTCTTAGTAGTAGAACTGTTTGTACACCTTTGAAGAACTCCATCTTAACCAGGTCAGGGGTACCTTCTCTCTGGTTCTCTGGACAGTATACTTTCCATCAGTTATAGGCTATTCAAAAGCATTCACTCCACTACACCAATGTGTATATATATATATATATATATATATATATATATATATATATATATATATATATATATATATATGTACACATGTCTCCTGGGATGCTAGAGGGCATCCCTCCTGGGCTTCTGTGGCACCACAGATTCCCACAGGGCATGCTGGGACTTGGAGTTTGGCACAGCACAGTTGGGTTCCATGGAGGCTGCCAGGGGGAGCTGCTGAGCCCTAAAATGGACTTGCATTGCGAGTGCAAATGATTCCAGGTAATACTGATGAGCCACTTGGTGCACTCCCAGGATTCAAATAAAATGAGCTGCCTCACTCCATTCGAGGAGCCAGAGTCGGGAGGAAGAAAGGACGAAGCTTGCGAGGGAGGAGTGGAAGCAGAAGGACTGTGGATTGGAAAGTAAGGAAGGATTGTGAATTGTGCTCTGTACTGTGCTGTGCTCTGGAGAGCAAAGAAAAGAGCTTCTCCAGTCTTGAAACAAAGTGTGTTGTGTGTTGCACTTGTGTCTCTGCCTGTCTGTGTCAGATTTGGCTGGCTGTACATGTCCGGGCTTCACAATATATATATATATATATATATATATATATATATATATATATATATCAGTAAAAATGAACAAAAGAAAGATTTCCATAACCTGTTTTTTTTTTTTTGTTAAAAAGAAACAGAGGGCTGTCACCTGCCGTTCCCCATGACTAACTCCTCGAGCCTCAGAGAGCGAGTGACACGTCTGAGCCCTGCTGATTAGTGACAGCCGAGCTGCTTTATCCCAGCAGCCTGACTGGTTTTGGAGGGCAAAGATATGGAATGGAGGTTTAAACAAACTGGCAATCATCTAGTATCGGCGCTCACCTCACTGCGGCTTTCAGGCTGAGTGACTACGCTTTGCTTTGACGAGGAACACGGGCTTTAGAATAAGCTGATATGTACCAGGCATCTTCATACTGGCATTCCTCCCCCCCAATTGCATTATTCAAACAGCTTTGCCCAGAGCACAATTGTGATCGGAATAGATTTTATTTGTTATTACAAGATATGATTGCTAAGCGGCTTGAACAAGCTACTGTACCTCTGAGGACACAAGATCAAGATCATCTACTTGTGCCAGCCTTGTATTATAGCCATGTAGGCAATATTTCATTTTCTTGAGCCATATTTAATCAATCACCACATGCTACAAACGAAATGTAACACACTCCACACCAAATGATTGGCTCTGTCTTTGACAGGAAACACTGATCAGGCAAAAGAACGCTATTCCCAAAACTCTGGATCTATTGTGCCCTGCACTCCACTCCATTGAGTTACAAGAAGGCATACAGCAGTTTTCTCATTTTAGTCCTAACAAGTTCTCCCGGGGACATTGCAGAATTTACACCTCCTAGCAGCAGATCATGCCTAGTGGACTACCAAATAAAACAAGACAGGTTTATTTTTTGGCTTTGCTCTTCAGGGCCATCATAGACCAGATCTGTGGTTACCTGAATTAAGGAGCACTCTTACTTAGCTTCAGTGGTAAGATGTTACATAGGAATAATAAATGATATGTCTGTTGAATGAGAAATTTGGAACTGAAGAGCAAGAAGAAAGTTTGTCTCAAGGTCATCTTGCTGCCTAGCTCAACTTAAGATCATGCATGTTAAGATAATATAGTACACATGAGTGTGCCTTGTAATGGACTAGTGTCAGTCTTGTGCAGAGTTGATGTGTGCCTAGTTGTTGAAGGGAAGAGACTTGTGGAAATGGGTAGGTTCAGAGAATGAAGAAATCTAAAGGAAGAAATCTGAATAGAAGAAAGGAAGAGTGTAGGCAAAGTAAGTGAAGGATGCAGAGGTGACAAACCAGGGAGTCCACTCTGCAGACAGAGAAGGAATTTGTCACTTATGATGTATTGAGTGAGGCCACAGAGACTGCAGTGTACAGTATTTTTATGTACTGTATATATCATATTGTATAGGTACCCCTTGTGCCACTGTGATCTGTTGAGGCATGAACCCCAGGAGACATCTTAAGGTTTCCTGTGGTATCTAGCACTAAGACATTAGCAGAAGATCCTTTAGGTCCTGTGAGTTGGGATGTGGGGCCATCAAGAACTGTATTTCTTATTACAGCACATCCCAAAAAAGCTCGATTGGTTTAAGATCTGTGGAATTTGGAGGCCAGGTCAACACCTTGAACTCTTTATCATGTTCCTTAAACCATTGCTGAAACATTTTTGCAAGGATGCCACATCCTCCTGAAAGAGACCACAGTCATCAGGGAATATTGTTGGCTATGAACGGGCGTACATGGTCTGTGACAATTTTTTGATAGGTGGTTCATGTCAAAGTAACATTCACAAAAATGTCAGAACTTAAAGTTTCCAAGCAGAACACTGCCCAGAGCATCACACTGCCTCTGCCTCCTTGCGTTCTTTCCATAGAGCATCTTGCTGTCGTCTCTTCCCCAAGTAGACCATGCACATGCACCTGGCCGTCCACATGATCTGAAAGAAAATGTGATTCATCACACCATGTAAAGTTTTGCTTTTACTCCATGGCACAATTCTGATGCTCTTGTGGCAGTTGTAGGCACTTTGTGTATTGGACAGGGTTCAGCAAGAGCACTCTGACCAGTCGGCAGTTACCCTGCACCATATGGGACAAGATCCACTGTGTGCTCTGACACCTTTATCTCATGGCCATCATTGAGGTTTTCAGCAATTTGTGCAACAGCAGTTCTTCTGTGGGACCAGACAGGCTATCCTTTGCTCCCCATGCGTATCAATAAGCACTGGGTGCCCATGACTCTGTCATCAGTTCACCAGTTGTTCTTCTTTGGACCACTTTTAGTAGGTACTAACCACTGCATACTGAGAAACCCCAAAAGTATTACCTAGTGGACTAGCCAATTTGACCCATGTCAAAGTTGGTCAGATCTTTATGCTTGCCCATTTTTCCTGCTTCTAACACATTAATCTCAAGAACTGACTGTTCACTTGTTGTCTGATATATCGCATCCCTTGACAAGTGTCACTGTGAAGAGAAAAGAAATATTATTCACATCAACTGCCAGTGGTTTTAATGTTGTGGTTGATCAGTATATTGGATATACAAGGTGGTCCACAAAAAGTAGTCCTGTACATGATAAGCAGACCCATTCTGGTTTTAGCAGCAGTAAACATAGTCAGGTGAAGTAAGCAGAAAGGTCCTGTTCACGTTCTGTTTCATTTTGCTAGTTGTGTTATTTGTGTTTGCACAAAGGTACATTGGAGCAGTGAATTTTGATTGTCGAGCTGCATGTTTGTACAGACTTTTTCAGGTTGACACGAGGCTTAGGGTTAAAGAATATCTCATTTGGAGTGCTCCTGTGAAACACACAATCCAGCAACTGGTGAATATTGGCATCAACACCAAGAAATCCTTCCATCAGTGCATCAGACAGAGGCTGTCGCCAACATTAGTTCTAATATATCAATGCAGTGACAATACAATACAATACAATTTATTTTTGTATAGCCCAAAATCACACAAGAAGTGCTGCAATGGGCTTTAACAGGCCCTGCCTCTTGACAGACCCCCAGCCTTGACTCTCTAAGAAGACGAGAAAAACTCCCCCCCCCCAAAAAAAAAAACCCTTGTATGGAAAAAATGGAAGGACCCTTGAGAAAGGCAGTTCAAAGAGAGACCCCTTTCCAGGTAGGTTGGGCGTGCAGTGGGTGTCAAAAGGAAGGGGTCAATAAAATACAATACACAGAACAAATCCTCAATAGAGTATACAAGTATATATTTTTTTAATAATAATAATAATAACAACAGATGGGTGTGTTATGATGGTTATGTACTCTGATCTGCAGGCTACTTTTCATGCAGCACTCACTATATTGCAAAGACAGTGTAATATAAGTAAAGTAAGTTTAAATGAATGGATACTAGTACCACATGCTAGAATGGAAATAATGGGTCTTTTTTTTTTCTATCGGTGAACACAAGTTATCTCTGTTTCCTTGAATATTGGTTGGTGCTTGTGGCCACCCGTTGACACTTAGATCCAAGGGCTTCTACCAAGCAACTGTGGACCTAGAAATAGTTCCAGGAGTTACCAAAGAAGTTATTGTTCTTATTCATTTTACTACAATTTTAAACCTGCTAATATTCCTACTATTATTATATTATTGTTCATGTCTTTGCATCATCATTTTGTTGAGTGTTTTTGACCAATGTCACTATTTTCTACATTTTTTCAGCTAGGTTATTGACAATAAAGTGTATAGGCAATGAGGTGATGTGTCACCACATTGTGAGACCGGTATAAGATATCAGTGTGCATTGAGTTGCATCCTAACTTTGTTTAAAACCCAAGGAAAGAATGTTAGATATAAGAGGACTTTGTTGGTTCGATTTGTTTGGTACTGACTTTGGAAAGATTGTTTGACCATGAATTTAGATTTGATCTTTGACCTTGGCCTGGTCTCTGCCTACTCTTCTGAATATCCCTTAAAACATAAAATCATTCCCATTGTTAAAAATTCAATGCAAGTCAGACTGGACTTGCCATTTTCTCAAATAATCACTAACTTGGGTCGATAACACCACCCATTCCCATCACTCCAATGAGTTTGGAATTGGAAGCTACATCAGAGGCAAGGGTTCCACTGGTGAGAAAAAGAGAGGTCAGTGTAAGAGACAAAGTGTAGTGTTTGGTGGGCTGTAAGAAGGTTGTAGTATTTAGTACCTGTCAGTATGGTTATTAGCCACCTAACCTGGAAATCACTGTTCTTTGTGAGTAGAAGTAGACCAAGCGGGGCATAGGGCTTTATTGTTTTACATTTTTTGACTGTTCTTTTATACTCTTCCTACGTCATCACCTATCCATCCATCCATTCATTTTCTTACCTGCTTGATTAAGACCAGGGTCACAGGAGAGCTGTAGCCTATCCCAGCAAACGCAGAGAACAAGGCAGGAACAATTCCTGGACATGGTGCCAGTTCATCACAGGGTGAACACACAGATGGACCAATTTAGTATTGCCAATCCCCCCAACCATTATAATAAATAAAACCCATTTGAATTTATGTACAGTATATATATATATATATATATATATATATATATATATATATATATATATATATATATATATATATATATATATATATATATATATATATTGTGATGGACAGCCGGGTCCCATGCCCGGCCAGGATGCCTCTGCTGCAAATGTTCCGGGGGAGTCACCATGGGCAGCTCAATACCTCCCCCGGGATGCTTGATGGCAGCCTCCTTGGTCGATTTTTGTTCCCCAGTCTCCCACATGGCTCCATGGGACATGGAGTCCTCCACAGCCTGGGTGGGAGCTGGGGTGGCCGCTAGGAGGTGCTGCAGAGACTCGAAAACCTGGCTGGACGAATCATCAGCCCCACCCGGAGGTGCAATTGGGACCAGGTGGTCAAGCACCTGGATCACTTCCGGGTGGGCTATAAAATGGGCCAGCCTCCACCACTAAAGGGCCAGAATCGGGAGGAGGAGGACGAGGTTGCCTGGGAGGAGTGGTGGTGCAAGGTGGAGGAGTTGTTGTGTTGGACTAAGGTGCTTTTGGGACTGTGTTGAGCCTGTGGGACACGGGGAAGACGTGTGCCCACGGTTGAAGACTGAAATAAAAAGCCTGTGTGTTTTGTACATGTGCCTCTGCGTAGTCTGTGCTGGGTCAGGCGCTATATTGCGTCTTTCACTATATATATATACATATATATATATATATACATACATTCAAAACATAGTCCAGTAACATCAGATACATAGCAGGAGCCAACCCTGGAATGGACAACAATCTTCCTTCTCTCAGAAACTGGGCCAGTTTCGATTTTTAAGATAGCCTAACCAGTATATGGCAGGGGGAGGGGTGTAATATGAAGAAAAACTAATGTAAACTTCACACAGAGCCTGATCAGAATGAAACTAAACCCATATACCTGGAGGTGTGAGGCAGCAGGGCCTGCTTCCGCAGCACCAATCATTAAAACATCTCCATCCATCCATCCATCCTTTTTCTAACCTGCTTGATCCTGACCAGGGTCACAGGAGAGCTGTAACTTATCCCAGCAAACAGAGAGAAAAAGGCAGGAACAATCCCTGGACGTGGTGCCAGTCCATCACAGGGTGAACACACAAATTGACCAATTTAGTATTGCCAGTCCCCCTAACCATTATAATAAAACCCATTTAAATTCATTTTTATGGGCTACTGCTCATTTCAGTTCATGGGATGGCATCTCCTAAATAAATATATCCATTCAGAACGTAGTCCAGTAGCATCTGATATACAGCAGGAGCCAACCCTGGAATGGACAACAATCTTCCTTCTCTCATAAACTGGGCCAGTTTAGATTTTTAAATTAACCTAACCAGTATATGGCAGGGACAGGGTTGTAAAATGAAGAAAAACTCATGCAATCTTTACACAGAGCGTGATCAGGATGGAAACTAATCCCATATACCTGGAGGTGTGAGGCAGCAGGGCCTGCTTCCATACCGCCCGTCATTAAAAACAACTCCATCCATCCCAATTGTAAGCTCACTCAGTCCATACACACAGTAAATTTTCAACACAAAAACACAAAACCTTTTTCTTGTTAAACTAGGAAATATAATTTATTGCATAAAAATGATTTTTGTTACAAGAAGGCTAAACGCATATTTACAATTGGTAGTTTACAGAATAAAACAAACACTTTTTTTCAGCTTAAAAAGAGGAGCTGACTGCTTCTAGCATATTCTATTGCTTACAAATCTCAAAAAGTAAGGTTGCATCGGGGGCACTGGAGCAGAGAGGGGAGGTTGACATTTTGTTGAAGACGGGCTCCACACTGAAGCCCTCCCCAAATCCTACCTTGCTTACCCCTTTTGCTTGAATGCAGGCCACCATGATTGCTCAACACACTCAACTGCTTGGCGAGCAAGTGTGCAGGTAGGGACGTCCCTCTGAATCAGTGGGGGCTGCAATGCAGCAATGCATCTTGGGTATGTATCAATAAAAGGCATTTTAAAATCCATATAAATAGGTGAGCCCTGTTATTTCAGTGAATTAGGATTAGGTCAGAGGTGAATTTAGCCCCTGCAAGAGAGCAGTAATTTTATTTCCAAACTTTTAAATTGAGTTTTAACTATAGCCCATAAGATACCTGAAGGCAGGACTGGCTGCCTTTTCTCGCCCTCTGACTTATCCTTAATCATGAAGCATGAGGCACACAATTTATTTATTTCCCCTCTTTGCTGCTAAAATATGTACCTCCCCTCTGTACAGTAAATTATCCAAAATGTTTCAATGCTTGTACTTGCATAGTACTTAGAATTTGCAAATAATCCAAAGAAAATTAAAGTATCAAATGATAAAAAGCAAAACAAAAAAAAAAAAAAAATATGAAATGTTCCCCGATAACATATGTCAAGGTGTAGATACTGTTTAAGTTTTGGTTTTGTTTTCATGAATTAAACACTTTTCTTCAATCAGGATGATAACATTAACAGTTATGACAACATAAAGGTGCCATAATTTCTTTACCAACAGTAGAATAGGTTGACAATGGCTGATGGTCCCAGAGTACGCTTGGCCTCCATTGACTTTTATTAAAAAATAATAATAATAATAACAATAATAATAATAAAATAAATAATAAAAACATTTAAAACCAGAAAGGGGGACAGGCATCCCACTGGCTCTTTTTCTGCCACATGTCAGTCAGTTCCACCTGGCCTGAAGCCAACTGCGTCAAGGAGTATTACTGCTGCCAGAACCTAAAAAAAGGCCCCTGACTGAAAGGACAGCAATAGATGACATCAGGATGTGTAAAGGGCACAGATGTGGATTGATATGGCTAGCTTGGGTTGTGTCTGCTCCATCTTTTCTCCTGGGCTTGGTGTTCTGGCACTTAAAGTTCAACCTGTGCCTATACTGTATGGTTACTGGACGGGCATTGGGCCTAGTGAATCCAGAGCTAAAAACTGAGCCACACAGTAGCTGACCCACCTACATAACACAATAAGGAAGAATGCTGGGAGCACTACTCCACCATTGAACATAAAACCTAAAGATGTCAACAGTCCAAAAACAAGTAACAGGGGATCCAGTAAAACCAGAGTCAGTCCTGTAACTGCAAAAGAACTGTGCATCCCCACCTTTTCAAGCCATGGATTGTACCCCTACTGTGTCAGTCACATACTGTACACACATTTCTAGATTCACCACTTTTAAGTGGTTCCCACCTCCACCTCCACTGTCACTCTTTCAAACACTCAACATACAATGACCACTGTAGCCTTCTTTTACAATAACAGTCTCACACATTAATCTCCAGGTTCAGTCTTTGAAAACGTCAGATGGACTAACGTATACTGACAGTCGTATTTCGCTTTTGCCTTAGAGAGATAACCACAAGTTCATCCTTTAAAGGAATCGGGTCATGACTGACACTATGGACAATGTAGCCACCTTTTACCTGATGTCAGTACTAACCCCCATATAACTATAATTATGCCCAAACTTGATTAACTGACAAGAGACTGACCTCCTCACTTTACAAGCTGCTAACACTAAACCTACAGACTCATGGTCAGTTGTTTTTCACAGCTTCAGATTAACTGATGCATAATGACCTCAGTATCCCCATTTTAAAATTTTCCAACGTTTTCCCTTTACAAGCATCTCCAGATTCACACTTTTAGTGAGAGAGATCGACTGACACTCACTGACTCATTAGCACATCTCTTACATTAGCAATACTCAGCTGTCCTTGGGTTCAGTCATTTTAAATCATCAGATGGTCTGACACACACTGACCATTCAATCTCCATTTTATAAGGTGCCACTCTTTGGCCAATATAGCTATTTCAAGGTCCACTGTTGTATGTGGTCCCAATGTTAGTCCTATCTGACTCTGACCAGCATCATCCTTTCAAAGAATCAGATTGACTGATGCACACTGAGTGCTGAATTCCCATTTTATAGGCCACCAATTGTTACGTTTACCTTTGTAAGGAATCAAAATAACTAATCTTTTACGTGGCACCAACATTAGCTCAAAACAGCTAAGACCACTTCAGGATTTTTCAAGACTTCATTATTTGGTCTTTACAGATATCTCCTGGTTCACACTACAGTATTCACACAGTGCCCACATTAGCCCTATACACTGAATGCTGGTCTGCACACTGAACTTTGTTATTCTGTTTAAAATTGAGCCAATATTTCCTAATATAGGTAACTGCTGGTGCATAAGGAGACCTCCTCACTAAGACACACTGGCCACTGCACCTGCCTTTACATCTGATGTTCATATTTGCACTAAGCGTCTTCATGAGAAGATAAACAAGTTGTCCAGGATATTCCTCTTTTAATCTTCATAAGCCCCCATAACCAGACACCAAATTGGCGCACCAAAAGCAAAAAGAACCATACTTGGTCTTTTGAGGGCAAACAATAATTAGAAGAGTAAAAAAAAACGGCAGTCTGCACCAATGGAAGGCTGGATAAAGGACTGTATGTGGGCCATACAAAGGGTTAAATGTCTATGCGTTTGTACAACTTTTTTGAGTCACAAAGAGCAAAGTACATGCTGGCCAGGCTAGCACTTTACTGTCTGACTAACCTTTCATTCGGTCAACGTGGCATCTAACAAGTAGACAAGCACCAATGTAAAATCTGAGCTGCTCTTCCTACTCACTTTTCTTTAGCTTATGACACGTTTAGCACCATGACACCTTTACAAAGTGCAAAATTGACAACAGATAGCTTTTAAGTGGCGGTAAGAACTTGGTGTTTTAATATGGGAAATCCCTTATTCAAGTCTTGCAAATCAATCACACCCGACACTATGTAATGGTCATCACTGGCAGATCTTCTTCAATAGGATTTGAAAAAGTTGCAATTAAGTGCCACGGGCCTGCATCCATATTTTGGCAGACCCATTACAACTTGTCAGGCTTGTCCATGAAAATCTGATGCGTGAAATATAAAGTCCTGTGCCTAATACATCCGAGACGAGTCTGAACGTAAACATGTTATCACATCTACGTGTGGCACAAACTCATATTCCAGATGGGTGAACTCAGCTCCAATTTTGTCTGAGACTCGCTAAGCCAAAATTTCCTAATACAAAATGTTCTCTGGAGAGTTTTAATGGACACATTTCATTATCTCACAGCACACACATTGAAGACAGATATTTCAAGATATGTCGAATGACTGAAGGACCCCTGAAATGGTGAGACCCGTAACGTTTGGCATGCTCGATACTGAGGAATGTTAAAAGGCTTTGGTGTTCTCTGCTGTAGGGTGGTCTAAAACAAGGCAGCCTGAGAGACATTTGGGTAAAAACTGAGGAAGCTGATCTTAATCCAACCAACCACTTCATGATCTTGCCTACTGTACTGCAGTTTTACAGTGTCTCTGATACTATTCAGCAAAATAAGATGAATTTAGAGTCAAAGAACAACCTTTTCTTCATGTCTTTGGGTGACATGAGAAAACCCAAACATAGTAGAGAAAAACATGAAAACTCCACACAAGCCAAGCTCAAGCAGGGAGCTGTGAAGAAGAAGCACTAATCCGCAGCCCAGCAAGAAGCTAATGCATTTTAATGTCTTACATTATGATTAGACATATTTAACTGACTGTTTGAATACATTCAAAGTGAGCAGTTGGGACCTGCTTTAGGTGTGCAAGAGCATTTCAGATTGGCCATTCCAATCTAGGCAGAGCAAAATATCTAATTGGCTGTTTCAGGCCAGGCAGACTGAGTTGTCAGATTTGCTGTTTTATTCTAGGGAATGTGAGATAATTAATTGGCTGCTTCGGTACAGGCAGAGTGAAATATCTGATAGGCTGTTTCAGAGCAGGCAGACAGAGATATCATACATGCTATTTTAAATGAGAACCAGTGAGATAATCAAATGACTTCTCCAGCTCTAGTAAAGTGAAATATCTGATCAACAGTTTCAATCCGGGCAGAGCGTGTAGACGCTAAAAAAAAAGAAAAAAAAAACATAGCGGAAGAAAAGTCAATGGTGGTTTCAGGCCAGGTACAAAGATATACAGTGACTGACAATGGGCTGATTCAGTATGGTCAGAGCAAAATAAGCTGTTATCTGTTGCAGACTAACAAGAGTAAAACATTGAATCAGACAGAATAATGAATAACCATTAACCATCCGCCATGCATCCCACCCACCAGCTTCATGGATTGTTACAAATGTGGTTATTCGCTCAGCTTAGCTCTTTACCCCCAGCCCAACGGAACAGATACCGTGTACAATGCTCACTTTTACCAGGCAGTCTGGGACATTAATGAGTTCCTGTGGACAATATGAAACACAAGGGTATCAGAAATCAACACAATGGCTTGCCTCCCTCTCAGTTTCAAATGAAAAATACAAGTTCAGAAGGCCTTTTTTTCCCCTGGGGTGGGGGTGGGGGTCATCCACAACTATTAATAATAGGCAAGTATCGTTAAATAATGAACACTTTTGTTTCTGATTAAGCTAAATTAACAAGAAAACAGAAACAAAAACAAATCCAAAAATCTGGATAACAACTGAAAATTGCGTTTCCTAGGAAACTCTTAATGGCTGCGAAGCCGTCTGAAGCTTATCTTGAAAATAGAGAGAGGATGAGAGAGGGGGACAATTTCCTGTTCACATTAGCCTCACACACACACACACACACACACACACATACGCACAAGAGGTACTTGCAGTATTGGCCACCCATCTTGGGTTCCAGTCTGATGCCCTGACAACACCCCAAGAGGATGATTACCCAGCCAAACGATGAAGTGCCCCCACATTTCCGTCCAGCTCTTCCGACTGAAGAAGAATATGCTGTACTAGCAAAGCATTTTAGGTGTGCGTCCGCATGTCACACACTTGTACACAAAGAGGTTTCCTAAGGCAAGGTCAAGACCTCCTCCATACTGGAGCCAAGCAACACTGTACCCTGAGTTCATAATTCCCGCAGCGCTACAGGAAACTGATTCTGACTGAAAAGCAGCAGAGTTTTTTTTTGTTTGTTTGTTTTTTTTTTTTTAACAGAAATGCAGCACCTTCCAGAGTAGGCAGTCAGCCAAGCGTGTTGTTGGTGGAAAGCACAAGGAGGCAGGGGGATTGGACCTGGCTAGTGAATGGTCGTTTGATTTCCAGGCTTAGTGACCATATGTAGCATGCTACTGCTTTCCAAGAGCTATTCAATTATTTGTTCCCCTCACATCACATTCTCCCCACCCCGACCCAGGAAGTAAGGAGATCAGAGCTGACACATAAAGCCCATCTAATCCAACTGTGTCACTCCAACACTCCTCCTGCTTTCAATCATGGCAAATATTACTAAAAAAAGTCAAAAGCAAGGCCTTTTGTTGGTCCAGGGTGGGAATGAAGGACTGTACCCCTCAAACTTCTCATGTAATAGTTCGCATTTTCATCACCACCACCAAAACCTCCCACTCCAAACCATCACCTCCCCCCTTCCATCCTCCCATTCTTGCCTTTGCTTTTTCTGAAAGTCAATTGAAGTGGCTTACTGGATTGACACGATGATCTACTGTTGAGGACTGAATGATGAATCTAAGGCAACTGTTCGGTGTTAGTCTCCCAGTTTGAGAAGCCGGCAAGGCCTGCAAAACGGATCAAACAAGGGAGCAGAGGTGAATCCATCAACTGCAACATTTCATTATGAGATGCGGATTGCTGTGATACCTGACCACATGCTCTTCACAACACCATCATCACTGGTGTGGTCTCCTAGACCACCAGAAGGCAGCTAGACACAACTATTTGCATTGTGACTTCCATGTCGCAGCGTGCATCCTGACTGCAGGGTGCTGGTTGCACCTCTAAGTGGGGGCCTGGTTTTTGGGGAGTGTGGGTCTAGGTCTGCCTAGTTAGCAGTCTCCTTCACTTGTCATAACCACCAAAACTTCACTCTTTCCCATCTCCTCCAGGGCGGTGGCCAGCGAATTGAGGTCTGCATCTTCATGGTGGCAAGCCTCCCAGAGATCCAGCAGCACTCCTGTCGGGCTAGACTTGGTGGCAAAGTAGTTCAGGTATCTGAAAAAAGATTAAAGTTCATATTAACCACTTCTATCAGTGTATAAATAATGCATCTGAGTCATAAAGGATCTTACACTCACAGCGTGGCAGAATTACATAAGGTTCAGGACATTTGGCATTCAACAAATCAAACCAGAAACATTACTGTGATGACAAGGTGTGAGCTCTCCTTTGAGAAATGCTTAAAAATGATATGGGCAGATCCTTCTCAGCTTTAAGATACCACCAATGCAGAGGAGAATTGTGTTGGCAAGAGAACGTTGGGGCAACAATATAGAAAATATCTCAGTCAAAACTGAGTGGGGCAGAAATCCATGTTGGCAGTTGTAGTGGACCTCTACACACTAAAGTGGACAGAGAAGGATTGCTGTGAAGTAGTAGATCCTGTCACTGCGGTGATTACCTTATAAGGAAATTCTCTGGGAACACTTTAGTGGGAGAGAAGAGAGAGAGAGAGAGAGAGAGAGAGAGAGAGAGAGAGAGAGAGAGAGAGAGAGAGAGAGAGAGGACAATAGGGGAATAATCAATATGTCAATGTGGTCTGTGACCATAATTGCTTTAAATAGCAAATAGTTGTGCCACCCATCTAAAATGGGTTGAAATCAAATTAATCAATGTAGATCCTATCATTAAAGTTTGCAGTGCACCATCTATTAAAAAATGTATCTTGTAATGCATGTAGTAATAAAGTGCATTGTATGTGTCATTCCAACAGGAGAAGCATTACAAACTTTGTAGTAATAAAATACTACAGATGTTTGTAATGTACCATATTTTGTAGTGGCACATTCAATGCATATGTCTTTGTTATACGCCATTTGGTATGGGATTCATAAAGGCAGTATTAATGGTTGTGATATACCATCTGTTAGAATGAAAAATGCAATGTATATGTGTATGTCATATGACATTTGGTATGGGATTAATAAAAGCAGTATTAATTTTGTGATGCACCATATGTTGGAATGCCAAATATAATTCATTACATTACTACAGATGGTTTTGATGTGTCATCTGTTGGAATGACAGATATAGAAACCAGACAGACACATAAATACTACAAATGTTTGTAATGCACCAGTTTTTAGAGTGGCAAATGCAATACATATGTTTTTGTTATATGTCATTTGGTATGGGATTCATAAAGGCAGTATTAATGGCTGTGACATGCCATCTTTTAGAATAGTAAATGCAATGCATATGTGTTTGTCATATGCCATTTGCTATGGGATTAATCAAAGCAGTATTAATGTTTGTGATGCACCATGTGTTGGAATGACAAATATGATGCATTACATTACTACAGATGTTTGTGATGTGTCATCTGTTGGAATGACAGAGACAAAGCAACCAGACAGACACACAGACACTTTTCACTTCATTACGGTGGGTTAGGGCTATGGGCTATTATTATTTTAGATAAAAAAACAATATATTTTGGCAGCCAAGGTATTATTTCCTGAAGCAAGACACTATAATATACAGTACAATACTCTGTTGCCATAAATAGACAGTGGGAAGCCCAAAGCTGCTGTGGAAGCCAAGCACTTCAGAAGACAATTAGGACTCGGTGTGCAGAGGCAGTAGTAGTACTTACTTTCCTTTATTAATTTGTTTTATACTAATAACACTAATCATACTTCATTGCTGATTTAGGTTAATAAAGCAGTTACTTTGACCAATTTGAACTCTGTTGACATTTATTCCAGATGTGAAAGGACACGAGAGGATGCTTTTCTGTGACATGTTATGATTTATTTAGCTGACTGCCAAGTGTACTCAGGCAAACAGCAAATCTCCTCATGTTTTAAATCCACTCCCCAAACACCCAGCCTCTCTGACATTATTTGAACACAGTGTCACAATAGCACTGTTCAAGCAATCAGACTGTGCCGCCTAGACTTACAGGACTAGCAGTGGCTTTTCTTTGTTAAGACCATGGCCAGCATCTGTGCTTTCATAGTGTAATCAAAGAACATCTAAATTGTGAATGTTAAGTCCATTTTGGTTGGGCTTATTGAGATATAGCTTCTCGGAACAGGAAAGTAGGTACTGTTCTTTTTTGCTGTGAAATATCCTAAGCTGTTTTTTTTTGTATCTTATATAGAGGGTTCCTGATGACCTAAAGAAGCTCCACGTGGTAATTACCAAGTGCTAAAATGGCTAAGATGGATTTATCTACAGACTAAAACAATGACTTGGAAGGTCAAACAACAGGTTATGAAACACTTTCAGGGTCCATTCACATGCAGGAACTGAATCAGTAATCTTGTGGCTCTCAACCCATGGGTTGAATTATATAGGAAAAAAAACAACAATCAAAAGCTGAGCTATGATGTATTTAGCTGCAGACCTAAGATAATGACTTGGAAGGGCTGACAACTATTTGATCAGGATAGTTTCAAATATTCAGATTAATTATTCATATGTACAGGTATATGAAAATAGTGCAGTTGTTTTTATCATTATTTTATAATGGGAAAACAGGCAGTTCAGATGGTGTCTTTTTTGGAATAGACTACCCAGGAAAGCCTTATACAAGTATACAGACCACCAGCATTTACTTTATATAGTGCTTTCTCATAATGAAGATGTACATTTGCATAATGAAGATATTTTAAAAGTACATATACACAACACATCTGTTTACTAATAATTTTCAAAAGTTAAGTAATGAAGTGGGTCCATGATGCCAATTGAACCTGCAAACCTAGGGTTTAAAGTGCCTTTGCCACTAGACAAAACATAATATGGCATTGTCTTTATGAAGGTAAAGGAGATTCAATTATTTCACGGCTTTCTTGATTAAATGTTTGTTGGTGAGGAAATATAAAAATATATGCATGTTACCAAGAAAACGTCACTCAAATCAAAAGTTTTGTTAAACAATTCTTTCACCGTTTGATTTTCTATGTGTGTCTTTGTCAAACACTATCTCTGTCTGTTTGGGTGAAAGCGAGATAAATGTGTCCAGAGCATCCATGTAGGGGAGAGAAAGAGGAATTATCTCTGATTTCCTCTCTATTGGACAACCACAGACACATGGCGTCAACCAAATGCTGATTGGAAACTCAAAATTGTCTTATCACAGTCTCACCTGAGCAAACAAACAAGATGACAGCTTCCTTTGAAGACACAGCAGCCCCAGAAGAAAAGGGATTTCAGTATTTCTTGCCCTCCGGCTCTTTTAAGATCGCAGAAGCAAACACAACATTTAAGCAATTCCCAGTTGCAAGTGCCTTTGTGAACAGCTGGGCTCTGCTTTTTTCAAGGTGCTTTGCAACTCAACCTCTCCACCAGGGGTCAGCAGTACCCAAAAATAAAACAAACAAGGAGCCCGAACTCACCTGTCAAAGCCAAGCTTGTGGGCCAGAATTCTCCAGTCATTGCTGCGGGTGCTGGGAGCGTCTAAACTGGTACAGATCTTCTGACGGATTGATGATGGCAAACGGAAGGCATATGGGCCCACCTGAGTGGAGGAATTGGGACCCCGTAGTGCTGGGAAGGGGTCAAATGGTATAACATTCTGAAAAAAATAAAAAAAAGAAGAAGAAAAACATTAGATTATATGTCACTGTCCCATTGATTTGATCTACAGGTCTGGCACTGAGCACCTCTGCAGCAGCCTGGAGAGAACCGATAAGAGAAAAGTGGCACATGTAACTGAACTGGAAGGTGAATGCTAAAAACCTCTGGATATAACACTGAATTCAAATTAAGTACCTGTATATTTCTAAGATGCTTTAAAAACATTCTAATAATGCCTTTGTTATAGTGCCTTTCTTGTACTAACATTTTTCAGACATGACCTATTAGACTGTTAGCCTTATTTTGAATTATCATGTTCTTAACCCTTTAGGCCTCTCTTCTTAACGTTTAGTATTGAAATCTACTTCATATAAGCTAGATTTCATTCAATACTGATATCGTGCAAGTAATTCCATCCATCCATTATCCAACCCGCTATATCCTAACTACAGGGTCACGGGGGTCTGCTGGAGCCAATCCCAGCCAACACAGGGCACAAGGCAGGAAACACACCCCGGGCAGGGCGCCAGCCCACTGCAGGGCGTGCAAGTAAATAAAAATGTTATTTAAATAAAAAAAAATGTATAAAGTCACCCATCCATTATCCAACCCGCTATTTCCTAACTACAGGGTCACGGGGGTCTGCTAGAGGTAATCCCAGCCAACACAGGGCACAAGGCAGGAAACAAACCCCGGGCAAGGGCGTGCAAGTAATTAAAAATGTTTCTTAAATGAAAAAAAAAATATATAAAGTCATATCCATGTGAAAACACACTTCCATACATAGGCTTTCAATTTGTTCTCCAGTTATTTATTTTTAGGATTTATTTATATGCTCAAATAAATTCCAAAATATTTTAAAAATTGATATTGATATACCTTTTCCTTATAATGCACACAATGATTAGCTTCACTCCTCTGCAGTCTGGAATTCAAATCCTAGCACTGTCTGTTTGAAGTTCCCACTCTCCTTATGGGGTTTCCCAGGTTTCCTCATGCAAATCATATAAATTCTGCATAGTGTGTCCCTGGGATGTGAACTGAATATTCTGGAACCCCGTGGCACTGGTCCTAAAGTCTGTGCCACCATTTTCATGTTCATAAATACTACAAATCAAGTACGCTTTGGTTGGTGCACTCACAACCCCACATTTTAGTTGTCAATTTTCATATTCATTTTCATTTTAATACAGAATTGTTAAATTTATGAACAATGATGAGGATAAAAATGCTGAAGCTCCTAAACTAAAATAATCTGGAGCAGGGGTGTCAGACTCCGATCCCGGAGGGTAATAGTGGCTGCAGGTTTTCATTCCAGGCCAATTACTATTGATAACAAAACAAACTTCATTTACGTTAATTTTAATGGCTTGCTTTTTAAGACCCAGAACCCATAATTGCTTTTTTTCCCTAATCAGCACTCAAAAAATAATGATATGCAAAGCGAGCCAACACAACAACCTAGTCTATTCTGAAATATCTATCAGTTTTATTCCACAAAACATTTTGATGGTGCCCTCAGAAAAAAGGAAAATCATCGGTTTTGAAATGAAAATGTCTGTTGTGGTAGAATATTGTAATAAAATTAATAAAAAATAATAAAAAAAAAAAAAAAGAATACGAGTACCACCAAACCATGGAATTGAATAACTGGTTTCACTAACAACATAGTCTGACTTCCAATTAAGAAACTGGTTAGATTTTGAGGTCCTTGTCTTAGCTGGTCATATGTTGCTTGTGTTGCATGTTATTTTTATTTAGCTATTAGTCAAAAAAAAAGAAACAATTAAGAGGTGTGAGTCTTAACAAGCAAGTCAATTACAATTAGAAAGCAGTCAGTTCAGTTACCAGCAGTGACTGGTTACTATTTGAGAAAGTGGCTGGAACAAAAACCTGCAGCCACTGCGGACCTGTAGTATCTGAGTTTGACACCCCTGATCTAGAGCAGGGGTGCCCAACTCCAGTCCAGGAGGGCTGCAGTGGCTGCAGGTTTTCATTCTAACCCTTTTCTTAATTAGTGACCTGTTTTTGCGGCTAATTAGCTTCTTTTGAATTCATTTTATTTGACTTACTCTTGAAGACTCCGACCCCTCAATTGTTTCTTTTTCCTTAATTAGCAGCTAAACAATAATGAGATACAAAATGAGCCAAAACAGGACCAGCAAAGTGTGTCCATCACAAAATATCTGAAAATAAATAAAGGTGAAGGTCTCAGGAATGCTGATCTGCTCTTAGAAAAGAGAAAATCCACAATTTTGGAAATGTCTGCTATTGCACAATAAGAGCAGCAACAAGCCATGGAATTAAAGAACAGGTTTAATTAACGACAAGACTCAGCTCCTCATTAAGCAACTGGTTGGAGTGAAATTGGTTGGAGCTTGAGGCCCTGACTTAGTTGGTCTTCTGTCGGCTCACTCAATTCACATTTCACATCTGTTTGGGTGCCATTTAAGGAAAGAAATGAAGCAATTCAGAGGAACAATGAAGAAATTCAGGGAAACATTTCTTAAAAACCAAGTCAATTAAAATTAATTCAAAAGAAGTTAATTAACAGCAAAAACAGGCCACTGAAAGAAAGAAAAGGGTTAGAATGAAAACCTGCAGCCACTGCGGCCCTCCTGGACTGGAGTTGGGCACCCCTGCTCTAGAGGATTGTTTATAATCGCCCCTTGCATTCCCCTACATACAGATTCAGGAATGCAGGCATGTTTAGGTAGTCATACTACTCTTGGGTATTCACAGTGTTGCCCAAAAGTACTGTCACAGATTACATGGGTTGGCTTGAATCCTGGCCAGGATGAATGGTTCCTTACCTGGCCAGGAAGCCTTTAGAATGCAAGGATAAGAATGGATGGGCATCCTGGCCTGGTTGGTTGCTGATACCTTTACCAGGTGGTAGGCCTGCATAATGTAAGAGAGGTTAGGAGTACGCACTGATGCAGCGCATTACTGCACCCACCATATGACAAACCAACTCAGGATCCCAGATTAAGACCCAAATGCAGGCATGCACCTCAGCACCACACTAGTTCAGATGGAATGGAACAGTGTGAGGTTTTTTTATGGTGGCTGGAGTGCCAATTCTGCCAGCAACCCCCAGGTTTTTCCCTGCAGGTTGGATGGCCTACATGCAGGGCTGGATGCAGATTAACATCATACCCAGGACGGAGCAATTGCAGGTTAAGGGACTTGCTCAAGGGCCCAATGAAGTAGAGTCACTTCTGATGTTTATGGGATTTAAACTAGCAACCTTCCGATTGCCAGTGCAAATCCTTAGCTTTACAGCCATCACTCCGCCCATAATGTAAGGACGGTGGTAAATGTCCACCCAGAAATGTAAATTCCCCCAGTATGCTGGGGAGGAGCCCCCCCACAGGGCAGCACGGGAACTGTAGGCCTAATGGTTAGCCCTGTTAGGTTGTGCCAGGGGAAGCAGCCAAAAAGACACTCCTCTGTCCTGTGGAGAATCTGCATGACCTGGAAGTGACTCCTGAACGGGGTGATATTGTGCCAGAAGCAGTCTCTGTCTGGGTTGAAAAGGAATTGCCTTCCCCAGGTGAATAAGAGTCGGGAGTGTAGTCGGGCAAAGCTCACATGGGAGAAGTGGAGAAGAAGCAAAAGAAAAGAACTCTGTATTGGGGAATGAGAAGAGACATGTATAAGGTATTTGTGACAAATGCTTCATTTTGAATGTGACGTGTGTGTCGAGTTGTGTCTGGGACTCTAAAGTGAAGATTTTATGATTTCAGTGATTTTATATAACTGAAGATGTCAGGTTTTTGATGGCAACTGTTCACAAAGTCTGTCTTCTTAGAAGCGACACCATCAAGACCATCACGAACATGTAATGGCTATCACAGACACACAATGCCTGAACAAAATTATTAGGAAAATGTGCTCCATCACAACACTAATTCTGGACACAATGGAAGAAGTTGTGGAAAAAAGGATGGTACTAAAATTGGACACCATCATGAAAAATCTCCTCCAAGAGGTGTTGTCTTGGAGCACTCTTAGCCACAAGCTCATTCTACAATGGTGTGCTAAAGAGCACCTCTAGGGATCTTTTCTTCCTGCTGCTATCAGGCAATTTAGTGCTTCCTCCCGATATCCCAAAGTGAATGCTTATACTGTTCATTTTGCAAATCCTTAATACATAATACACTTTATTTATTTATCGACTGATTAATTAATTGTATTATCTGTTCTGTGATAATACACAGAATTGTATAAATTGCTTTTTATGTTTCTGCTACTGTATGCATCTAAATTTCCCCTAATCTAATCTAATCCGCGGTCCATAAAACAACAGGCTCCACCTACCTCCTGAATGAGCGCATTAACCTGCAGGATTTGACCTTCACCCTCCACCTGCCGTACACATATCTTACAGGCGAGTTCCATGGTGGCTGGACTGAGCCTCTCCAAGTTGAAGATGCAATGTAGTGCACGGTGACTGCCGCTCCAAATATGATAGAAAGGAATCTCCTAAGGAAAAAAAGAAGATAGTGTTTAGTAGTACTTTGTTCATTTTGTCAAGAGTGAGTGATGTGAGTGGTTCAAATCCTAATTTGAGGAAGATACAGTGTAAAAACTAGGGCATTTTTTGGTAACATGGGATCATCTCTAATCCTGACCACATCCTCTGTTTGGTTACAATATGGAAACCTAAAGTGTCCAGACAAAGCACATCTCCCTTTGTGCTCATTCTTTCTTAGAGAACCCTCAGAATGATAAATTAACTTCTTGTTTCCGTCTGTACTATGTCAAGACTCTAGGTAATAGCACAATCAAGAATATCATCTGTTATGTTCTACGTATTATCAGATTTATAATGAGAAAGATAGTATAACATTATCTACGTTCAATAATGAAGCTGATAACAGAGGAGTCAAAAGCAGGTCCACCTTTATTGTATCACTCACAAAAAATGAAATACCAAGACAACTAACAGATACACAACTTTGCACTGTAGCCCAAAACAGCACATTACAACTCACAGAGTAATTTGCAGTAAAATCTGTCTCATACATTACATAATCAAGATCAGTTTTTTTATTAGAACCCACCACAGTTCTATCCCTTCTCTGATTGAAAACTGCTGATCTAACCTTTTGACCTAAATAAGCTTAGGCTGTTGTTCTCTGTGACAGTGGTGCCATCAACGAACTGTAACAGACTAGTGCATGGCTGCTACAATATTCAGCATTCACAAGCAACATCACACCATATGACACAAGGGGACTGGGAGATCTAGATGTTTTGAACTGGTTGAATGATACAGACCAACTGTATATAGTTATGCTCAATACTATAGGTCTACATATGCCATGCTGGTATACTGAAAGTCAAGTTGTGCAAAGTAACCACTATGTCTGTTTTTCCTCATGGTACTCTGGTATAACTCCTATATTCTGAAAGATCTTGATTTTTGGAATAACTGGTGACTATCTCTCATTGTGTCACAGTGGACTCTGCAGTTGACTGGTGCCCTGTCCCGGGACGTTTTTGGCCTTGCTGCTGGTATAGACTCTTGCCACTATGACTCTGAATGTGTAGATAGTGTTACATTTTTGAAAAGCTTAAACAATGATTTGAATCTTTATTTAATTAACTCTAAATGCATGACGGTCTTCTTCAATTGAATACAGATTTGTTTAAAGGCACTATATAAATTTAGCTCACTTTAAAAAATATTTTTAGTAGGTGTTTCAACAACTTTCTCGGCCACAAACCTGGTATTCTAGTGTAAAAAAAAAAGATTGAGCCTTCTTAGTTTTCAGCCTGCTGTTCCTTCAAATCCTTCACTGTGTACTTAATTCCAACACTCCCACACTGATTGCAGTATATTTGCATTTAGAAATGTTGAATTTCATTTGCTGCTTTTCTGCCCATGAGGATATTCTATCTAAACAGGTTGAGATTTGTTCAGCCTCTTGCACAAATGTCAGAAGCTTTATTTAATTGGCGCACTTAGCTGATGAGATCCAGGTGGATCACACCTGGAAAGTGGCAACCATTACAGATCCATTGACAAGGTGAGGAAGAAGCAGCACACCATCTGACACTAATGCAGTGGCAATGGTGGTGGTGGTGATAAGGCGGTTACTGTTGAAACGTGTAGAAATCATTGAGGGTGCAGAGAAAATGATAAGAACACCTGGACAAATTTGGGTTGCATCATTTTATTCATCTTTCTATAGCATCTATGCATGTACAGTGGTGTGAAAAACTATTTGCCCCCTTCCCGATTTCTTATTCTTTTGCATGTTTGTCACACAAAATGTTTCTGATCATCAAACACATTTAACCATTAGTCAAATATAACACAAGTAAACACAAAATGCAGGTTTTAAATGATGGTTTTTATTATTTAGGGAGAAAAAAAATCCAAACCTACATGGCCCTGTGTGAAAAAGTAATTGCCCCCTTGTTCAAAAATAACCTAACTGTGGTGTATCACACCTGAGTTCAATTTCCGTAGCCACCCCCAGGCCTGATTACTGCCACACCTGTTTCAATCAAGAAATCACTTAAATAGGAGCTGCCTGACACAGAGAAGTAGACCAAAAGCACCTCAAAAGCTAGACATCATGCCAAGATCCAAAGAAATTCAGGAACAAATGAGAACAGAAGTAATTGAGATCTATCAGTCTGGTAAAGGTTATAAAGTCATTTCTAAAGCTTTGGGACTCCAGCGAACCACAGTGAGAGCCATTATCCACAAATGTCAAAAACATGGAACAGTGGTGAACCTTCGCAGGAGTGGCCGGCCGACCAAAATTACCCCAAGAGCGCAGAGACGACTCATCCGAGAGGTCACAAAAGACCCCAGGACAACGTCTAAAGAACTGCAGGCCTCATTTGCCTCAATTAAGGTCAGTGTTCACGACTCCACCATGAGAAAGAGACTGGGCAAAAACGGCCTGCATGGCAGATTTCCAAGACGCAAACCACTGTTAAACAAAAAGAACATTAGGGCTCGTCTCAATTTTGCTAAGAAACATCTCAATGATTGCCAAGACTTTTGGGAAAATACCTTGTGCACTGATGAGACAAAAGTTGAACTTTTTGGAAGGCAAATGTCCCGTTACATCTGGCGTAAAAGGAACACAGCATTTGAGAAAAAGAACATCATACCAACAGTAAAATATGGTGGTGGTAGTGTGATGGTCTGGGGTTGTTTTGCTGCTTCAGGACCTGGAAGGCTTGCTTTGATAGATGGAACCATGAATTCTACTGTCTACCAAAAAATCCTGAAGTAGAATGTCCGGCCATCTGTTCGTCAACTCAAGCTGAAGCGATCTTGGGTGCTGCAACAGGACAATGACCCAAAACACACCAGCAAATCCACCTCTGAATGGCTGAAGAAAAACAAGATGAAGACTTTGGAGTAGCCTAGTCAAAGTCCTGACCTGAATCCAATTGAGATGCTATGGCATGACCTTAAAAAGGCGGTTCATGCTAGAAAACCCTCAAATAAAGCTGAATTACAACAATTCTGCAAAGATGAGTGGGCCAAAATTCCTCCAGAGCGCTGTAAAAGACTCATTGCAAGTTATCAAAGCGCTTGATTGCAGTTATTGCTGCTAAGGGTGGCCCAACCAGTTATTAGGTTCAGGGGGCAATTACTTTTCACACAGGGCCATGTAGGTTTGAAATTTTTTTCTCCCTAAATAATAAAAACCATCATTTAAAAACTGCATTTTGTGTTTACTTGTGTTATATTTGACTAATGGTTAAATGTGTTTGATGATCAGAAACATTTTGTGTGACAAACATGCAAAAGAATAAGAAATCAGCAAGGGGGCAAATAGTTTTTCACACCACTGTATATACACATTGTCAAAGTCAGTTAATCTAATTCAAGGTCAAGATATAAAGCTGACAAGATGAAAGTCCAGTGCAGGAAACAACAGCAACAACTACAACTTATTTCTCATATAGTCCCCATGGGCTTTAACAGGCCCTGCTTCTTTACAGCCCCCAAAACGTGACTCTCTAAAAAAGACAAGAAAAAACTCCCTCTAAAAAAATGGAAGAAGCCTTGAGAAGATCAATTTATAAGGAGAAAGTATGGATAAATGATCAAAACACTTTCAACATAAAGGCTTTCAATGATTATTTTAGGTTGTTCCTTAAGCAAACACTTGGGCTTAAAATTAACTTTCTGAGTTAAAGGTAGGCACCTGAATTAGAAAGTATCTTAAAAGGAGGTTTCACTTGTCCCCATCCCCGGGGTGGTATAACTAGTCACTTTTAATAGGAGTGCTTTTAAAATCTCCCTTAAATGTTTCACAGTTTGCAATACACCAAGGCACGAAACATCCCTGGAGAAGGAATTCAGCCATCGCATGGTCCTTTCAGGTACACACTCACAATCAAATTCACACTGCCCAAATCTGGAGTCAACAGTCAATGAGATAAGCAAAATGTCTCTGGAGATGTGGATGGAAATCAGAGTTAATGGAGGTAAGAATGAGAAGAACATGAGGACCCCACTTAGACAACAACTGGGTGTGGAACTAGGACCCAGAAGAATGCTGGAGGCAGTTGAGATAATAATAATAATAATAATTTTGAAATGGACTGGCACCCCATCCCTTACTGACATCTGTCATGTGCATGATACTGAGGTAGGCTTTGGCCTCTAGTCATCTTATAACTGTATTAAGCAGGTTTAAAAATGAATGGTTGCATGTTTTAACATTATTTGTATTTGGTAGATGCATTTATCAGAAATCAATATAATACATTTCACTGACTACAAAAAACGTTCAAAGAGCTTGTGTTCAATCATCTTACTTTCAATTCTACTCTTGCTGGCTTTGTGAAGCATCTTGTAATATTGTGCTCTGTAAAGGCTTCCATCTAAAATGATTTATTACTAGAATAACACTGCACTTGAATTACAATAAGAACTTAATATCACTTAAACAAATAACACAATATATATGGACTAAACAGACTAGAGAATGAATGAATGGATGCCTGTCTTGATTTTGCAACTACCTCCCTTTTGTTAGGATACTTTGAAATGCATTCGCTTGCATCGCTCTTTCCTAGGGAGGTTTCTCTAAATCTTTGTAAAATTTTTATGTGATTTCAGGAAACTCAGAAAAGTAAACATCTCCAGGTGGTTTAGTGGTAAGTGGAAATGCTAGTGTCGCAGGTTTAAAATCCCCCCCTGCCTTACCTGTGTGAGATGTTCTCCCATACCTCAAGGTTAACTGAAGACTCTAAGTTAACCCAATATGAGGGTGAGTCTGTAAAGGACTGTGCCATGTCCAGGACTGTTTCCAGCCTTGTGCCCAAAGGATAGAAAATTGTTGTGTTATAAAAATCTCAAGTAATGACTGCCAACGTTAAGTTCAGCAACATGAAGGCCTAGAAGATATCTGTATGGTTGTGAGGAGATCTAGGAATAGTCATAATAACTTATGTGGAGTGTTGAGAAGAATGCATAGACACCCTTCCTACAGAAGACACTCTGCGACTAGGATCATGACATAAGGTGGAACTGTTGAACGGTTTTAGGGATGAGTTATTAGAACACATTTTTGTAGTGCTTCATTGAAGGAGTTTTTGGTGAGTGTGGAGATGAAGAAACCTTTTATGGCAAAAAGGCATGTAGCATGAAATATAAGAATTGCGTGGTCTTAAAGGATTAGTTCAGTATTTTTCAAGTTATTTCTTCACAAACATGATATATATGCATTTGCCACATGAAATAGTGTTCTAAAGTTAAATGTTTTCTATAACTAGTCCTAACATTTTATAATGGAGGCATGGGACACCACTGCAAACAAAAGCTTAAAAACTTTTCTGATTATGCAAATTTTTCAAGACAAGAAAGTTATTAAGCACTGATCCCATCTTGAAACTAATATGAGCACTTTTAAAATCTCCATAGATTGTTTTCACAGTTTGAGGTACAGCAAGGCATGAAACAGTCGTGGACAGTGCATTCAGTCATTTTCATGGTCCTGTCAGATACACACTCACTTTTAAACTGACACAGCATAAATTTAAAGTCATCAGTTAATCAATGTCCTGTTCGGTGGCCCTAGAATTCTGTCGCTGCTTTTTGCAGATGACTTGGCTTTGTTGGCTTGGCTTTGTTGGCTTCTTTGAGCTGTGAACTCCAGAACGCATTGGGAAGGTTTGTGACCGAGTATGAATCAGAAAGTAAGGAGGATCAGCACCTCTAAATCTGAAGCCATGGTCCATAGTACGAAAAAGGTGAACTGCCCTATCTGAAAGGATGGTGAGTTACAAGTGGAAGAGTATAAGTACCTTGGGGCTGTTGACATTGACAGGGGTAGTGAGCACAGTTAAGTGTTCGCTATATTGATCTTTACTGGTTTGATTTAACAGTCAATCTACATCCCCACCCTTATCTGTGGTCATGATCTTTGGGGTAATGACTGAAAGAATGAGATTGTGGGTACAAGCGGTCAAAATGAGCTTTCCCTGAAGGGTGGCTGGGCTCTACCATAAAGACAAAATAAGAACGATAGACATCCAGAGAGGCTTGGATTAGAGCCACTGACCCTCTGCATTGAGAGGAGCCAACTAAGGTGGTTCAATCATCTAATACAAATGCCTATTGGATGCCTCCCTGCGGAGGTTTAATGGGCACAACCAGCTAGGAGGAGACCCTGAGGAAGACCCAGGACTTGCTTTGATGATTATATCTTCCAGATAGTAATGAGATCAAAACATCCCTTTCTCCGCTACACTTGAAAACTCATACTGAGGGATTTGTTGGCATTTCCAGGCTAAGACTGTTACCCCCATGACCTGATCTCAGATAAATAATGGAAAATAAATAAATCAGTTAACCAGCTAAACAAAATGTCTTTGGGGATGTGGATGGAAGTCAGGGAGCCTGGAGGAACAAATGGGAAGAACATGAGGACCTCACATAAACAAAAACATTGTAAAACAGCTTGTTCTTGTAATTTTCAAACAAAAAAAAATCAAAATTATGAGATTCAAACATTTTAAAACAATACCACTTATGTGTGCTACCTCAGTGCTTGTATTCCTCCACAACAATCTTTCACCCCCAAACTGTGTGGTTTCCTCTCGAAAGATAAAATCACACTAAACTGTTCCTGCCCTGTGCTTGGTATCATGTTGAGTTACTTCCGTGTTTATGTGAGAACTCCTCCCATGAACACCACTGCCATCACACAAGCAAATAAAAAAACACATCCTTACCTCAAGAAAAATAGTACCAGGAATTCGCAATAAAATACTTATCTGCAAATCCCTTTTGTTGTCAAAAATATGCATTGGAAACATGGATGACATGCTTTGTTATACTGAAACCACTTCAAACTAAGCAAAATCGATAAGTCTTTAGGCTTTTATTTTCTGGTAGTCCCTCATGCCCCATAGCTTCTTATATAAAATGCCAGGACAGGCTAGGTTACATTTACTTTAGAACACAATTTCACATGGCAAATGCATATATACTTTTAATTGTGAAGAAATAATTTTTCCTTGAAAAATATCAAATGTACTCTTTAATAATGATGTCTAGCACAATCTCTGATGAATCAAGGAACTGGCACAATTTATGGGCACAAAGAGTGGAAGAAAATCAACTCAGGGAGAACTTTTAGCCACATAAGGCATCACACTGAGGTAAAGAATCAACATTCCATCAGCACAATGACCTCAATCATGCAGTCCATTCTTGAAAGTCCAAAGGAATATCGAATCATCCATGTTCTGAACCTGCGTAACGCAACTCAGGATTGATGGTTGCTGGAGAGTATTACAGCACACGGACACAATGGAGGAGTAGGACGCCAGTCCAATATAGGGATGAACGGATATTTATAAAACCACTTGAATGTTGCTGTTCACCATTGCTCAGTATTTATTTGAACAATGTAATCTGTAAAGAAAGTCCTGAGAATCCTAAAACACAGCAGTATCAAAGAGAACTCAAAGCTAATGGGTGCCAAAAGTACTTCTACACAGTATTGAATTTGACAATGGGGTTGGCCAGTAAGTATTGCAAGAAATGTTTCTATTAAGTTTTCATCAATTTTTTTAAAAAATATTGAATATATTTCATTTTAAGCCTGTTAAAGGTTGGTAGCAGCCTTGAGAACGATGCTGCCTGGAGTGTCCTCTGAACTGAATTAGGCCATTTCCAAGATTAATGGATAGGTGGCATGTTGCATAATGAAAACACAAAAATAGTCTTGTGGCATTTCCTTAAAAATTCTGGTAGTAACATTTCAAAATTTACAACTTCTTCAAAGGGTTGCAATTTCTGGCTGAACACTCTTTATTTGCAGATTTTCATTGAATTTCCTTTCAATTAAGCGGTGTGCATTTATAAATCTGCACAAGGTCTGTGGATTCATAAATGTGCCTTATTGTTTTTTTCTCCTTGTATTTTCCAAGACATTAGCAAAGATTGGCTTCTTTTATGACTGCTTTTGTTATCCCACAGGGCTGCATTCAGCCTGGTTGATTAGAAGCTGCCGTTTTAATAGCTGTGAAAGGGCAGAAAGCTTTCAAAATGCGGACATTGGTGCAAACGAATGAAACTGCATCTCTTAAGTTTTTTACAAGTGCATTTGTTCATTATACGCTGGCTGCTGTCTACAGAAATGCTTCGCCGAAACAGACTGAATGAGTAAGAGCACATGTACCGTGTCTGATGATCACTGCATGAGTGCAGAAAGACAAAATAAAGATACCAAATAAGATGTGGTGTTCTGCTGAAAGGACACATTACAGTATGACTGGAATGGACTACCCTTTAGGAATGTGGTAATAACGGTACTTGAAATATTGCAACTTGAAATAACAAACACATCCCCTATACCTCTATAAACCCTAGAATTATTCAGATTGTATTGTATAGTAAATGACATGAACTACAATGTCTATAAATCCCTATGGGATAATAAAGTCTACTTAAACCTAAACCTATAAATGAATGGGAATATTTCAAAATGTAACATGTTAGGAAATTCTAAAGTAAAGGCTATAATCTTTACATTGCAATTTAGAAGAAACATCATTCCATTTTAAAAATCCATGTCAAGTCAGTTCAAGATCATAGGAGCCAGAGAAAATCCATGTAGTTCATTTCAGGGTTATAGTGTCCAGAATTAAGCGCAAATGGAGTCAAGATGAAAACAATAACTAGTGTTGTTAACAAATGATCTAAGGCAATTTACAAACACTAATGATTGTAATTTGTAAGTTGTAAGAACAAATCAACCAATATGATCGCCAGCATGGGCTAGCAGTTAGATACAAGACCTTTCAAGGTCTTGAAACGAGAAGACCAAGAGAAAAGAGTCACAGTCACACTAGAACCAAAATTACAATGCTGCCAGAGTAGATGGTTGAACCAGGATAGGACTAGTGAGCTTTGTTAGACTGCAAGGCCTAATCTCATTGAAATTCTAATCTTCTAAATGTTCTTGGAGTTAATTATTCTCAGGGTTTAGAAAAACAGTGGATGAGAGCCGAAGAGACCTAATTAGAAGTCCACCAATCTATGAAAGAGCAGTACTGGGGGTGAGGTCTGAGGTATTATGTTTCTAACCAGGCTGACCAGTCGAGTGGACAGGCTACCTAGAGATTGCATGTCCCTATAATTCTCAGCTGGGGCTTTGAACTACAAGAACATCTGGGGCCACCAGAAGGAACTCCACACATATGAACCTAGGAGTTCTCTATAGCATATATCATCCAGGACAGGGCTCCTGGTGTTGCTTCAGATGTGGCCATTATTGAAGCCCACCAAGTTGCTATATTTAGTTGACCTTCTATTTGGCAGGTGAGTCTTTGGCAAAGGCTCAGCTGAAGGAATATAGACAGGCTGGAACTGGAAGAGACAGGGAGATAAGTTACACTGAAACTGCATGGTGCAAAGTGTGACTGGGTAAGTGGGCAGCCACAGTTAGCCCAAGTCCCACACCAATAAAACAGAGTTATTGTTTTTCTTTAACTGCATTGTGTTTATGTTCCTTTGTTCACCCCTCCCTTTTATTCCTTTAAAACTTTACACCACTCGATTTTGACATTTTTGTGTCTTCGGGACACAGAATTGCGACCAAATGTCATCTGGGGTTGGGGTGGGGTGCCCCTGAGAGAATCACCACTGATAGTAGCAAATCAATGGCAATGCCTAAACTCCATCACAAGACACTCCATAACCTGAGCGTGACCCTTTCCCATAATGTACTATTTTGAATCTTCAGAAAAATATGGTTCATAACCCACAGTTTGCAAACTGATTCTATAAGTGTAGTTTTTTTTGGCATTTTGGCATCCTGGGTGTTTTGGGTTTGGGTCTGGAGCATCCTAAAAGTCCACAACACACACTATATTGAAGTTAAGGAGATGCTGGTCCACTGGGAGACACTCATTTACATCAAACAAATTTAGAGGCACCAGTCAACCTAACTTGAAGGTTTTTGAAATGAGAAAAATCGGATGTGCCAACTCCTTGCAAACACTGCCTTGGCTGAGATGAATTCAGCCTCCTGAAGTTGTAAGCCAGCAGTACTAACCACTGTGCCACCCCTACAGAACCAGGGATTTCTTAAACACTTTCATTAAACCGCCTAGGTGGAGTTTGCATGTTCACCCTGTGCTCTAGTCTGCCATCTCTGTCACCACCTTTAAGAGGTGCCTATTAGGTTCAGTTGGCTGTGAGTTAGTGAAGGTGTGCCTGCTGGTCCTGTGATAGAGCAGTGCTACTGCTTGCTTTGGGCTTGAAGCCAGGATAGATTATTGTATCCAGAAAACCTGTAATGCCAAAAAGGGGTACATAAAATAAAAGACAGATAAATGCTGCACAACCTAAAACCTAAAATTATAGTTCTTTCTAAATATGGAGACCCATCTGTGCAGAACCTAAGGCCTCCTTGCATGTTTAAATGTGCAATTTGAGTTACACAATTGCAGTCTTTAATTAATGTTTAATGAGCTGCTGAATTCGCAACACCATAATAATTCAAGCAGCAGACCCGGGAAGTGAAGTGATACCCTGTTAACATCTTCCCTTAGAGCAGGCAGCATTTCAATCTCACACAATCAAGCATGAAAAGTAAACATTTTTACAGGTTGGGGTGGCTTTGTTTTTAATTCCATGCTTCCCAGAGAATAAAAACGCAGTTGAACAAACAGACCTGGGGCGGCCAGGGACGGCTGCTGCTGAAGTCCTCCTAGAATGCTTAAATCTAACAACTGCAAAATTAAATGAAACGAGATCAAATTAGCGAGCTTTTGTGAATTTAACCTTCATTCATTGATTTTTTTTCTAATATTAGATGGCACATGCTTTGAATAACAATTTTTATTTTAAGAAAAAAAAATCTTCAAATAAAACAGCAGAACAATTGTCTATGAGAATCTTGTGCTCAGGGCCTAATTAAATCAGTGCCAGTCAGGAAGCAGTTTGTCACTGAACTGAAGGTGCAAAGCTCTCTGTTAGTCTAAATGTTTTATAAAAAGATGATTGATGAAGAAAAAGAAAAAACTCCCCCATTAGTTCGTACTGACATTTTCTTTAAGTGGGAAAAGAAATAAAACACCAAATGCAGAACAAGAGTTCTGCATTTCTACAGCAGCATTGACAAAAGCTAGAAGTACATCAGCTTTTTTGGTTTAATTACCAAGCAGACACATTGTTTAAAGGTTTACTGCCTTAACTCTTAAAACATTTTTTTCATCGTCTCTATTTTCAGACTATGGCAGCACTATATAAAGCAGCGTCATTGTCCCACAAAACGATGTGTGGTGACCACAGTTACTGTGGATCAGTCGCATCTGGAAGTGTGGAAATGAGCTGCTAGGGTCAATGAGCGAAAGCTGGGGTCTGATCACTTGTCTCTTGAGGTCAAAATATCTCCATAATATCCAAATGTTTAATCATATTTTTTACTATTTTGTTCTGACAAGGGGTGGCACGGTGGCACGGTGGCGCAGTGGTAGCGCTGCTGCCTCACAGTTAGAAGACCCGGGTTCGCTTCCTGGGTCCTCCCTGCGTCGAGTTTGCATGTTCTTCCCATGTCTGCGTGGGTTTCCTCCCACAGTCCAAAGACATGCATGTTAGGTGCATAGGCAATTCTAAATTGTCCTGTGGGTGTGTGCCCTGCCCAGGGTTTGTTTCCTGGGATTGGCTCCAGCAGACCCCTGTAATTAGAATATAGCGGGTTGGATAATGGATGGATGTTTTAACAAGGTAATAAACAAGCCAATGGCTCCCCTGTCCATCCATACGTCTGAACCTGTATAGCAACTAAACGGTTGTAGGGTGCTCTAGTCTACCAGTGTACCCAAGCCAGGAATCTACACTGGTCAGGGCAAACTCAATAAACAAACGTCACCTTTTATACAGAACAACTACTAAGATACAGCATAATACCATTTACCTCTATTTAGGTTGCAGAACAGGTGAGTTCACGGACTTGCTCACAAGTAATAGAAAGAGTCTGAGGTGGCAACTAAGCACATGGTTTTGGGGATTTCAAGGACAATGCCACTAGACCTTACTGGCCACCAAGCAAGCATACACGTGTTTAGGAGGTGAAAGGAAACCAAAATAGGTGAGTAGGCTTGATGTGCTTTGTTGGGCCGAATGCCTCCTTTTGTTAAAGTTGTTGTAGTATTATATAAAGAAGACCTGCACTGACCCTATAGAATGAGTAAACTCTAACTGGACACTGAGTAGGCAGGGATTTGAATCCAGTCACTTTAAGCTATTAGGCAAGAATGATGAAATAAAGCATCACCAAATGATGCATCACAACCTCCCAAAATACACAATCTTAAAATAAGGTGTCGGAGATGGCTGGGGGGGCGACCCGGCCGGGACACCCAGGTGAACCGGAGGAGGAGGGCTTGCACCTTCCCCAGACCATGTGGGGGCAACCGCCCTGGTACCTTTGGGGGCCACGGGTACAGAGCTTTGATACTCAACCCTATGCCTTTTGGGCCCTGAACCTCAGCACTTCCGCCACACCCGGAAGTGCTGGGGGGAAGAAGAGCAGGGAAACCCGGAGTACTTCCAGGGATGCAGCCGGCACTTCCACCACACTTGCCGGGAAAAACCTGGAGCACATCCGGGTGATTATAAAAGGGGCCGCCTCCCTTCATACAATGGCTAGAGTCGGGTGGAAGAGGATGAGGTCTCTGAAGGAGGCAAGAAGGCAACCTGAAAAAAGAAAAGGCGCTGTGTGTTGGCCAGGACTTTTGGGGATTTTAGGGTTTGTATGCTGCACTGTACATATTAGAAGATGATGATTAAACATATTGTGGGTGACATGAACGTGTCTGCCTGTCCATGTCCGGGCCACATACCACAAAGGCCTAGTGACTAGCCATATGATGCATAGTGAACATACAGTAAATGAAGATTTAAACCTACACCATTCAAAGGCTCCAATGTCAGTTTCTTTGGCTATTAGGCTTCATGTTCCTTAAAAGCCAATAATGTGGTTGCCTATTATAAGAGCATCAAATATTTCCCTCAAGACAGGACATCATTCCCTTTACCCTGCTCACTGGGGTTTTGGTGTGCTTTTTTTGGGATTCACCTTCAGTTTTTTTGGAGGAATTGACTGTATACCTGGCAGTCAGCATCTCCTGTTTAGGGTGGGATAAACCTAACTGATGTGCTTATGCGCAAGTACAAGCCTCAAAACGTTTGCCTTCTTTACTTCATAAATCACAGTATACACATTACAGTTGTTATTTAAATGGTTATGGATTATGATTTTGCACAAAGTTTCCCCAAAATTGAATGTTGATGTGTAATATGGCACTCTTTCTACTGCAACCTAAGCTTGGTATTAACTTAGCTTGTTGTGTGTCAATAAAGCCCACAATAGGTTAACTATGAACCAAGTATCAGGACTGAGGGAAGCTGAAAGAACTGGTCTGCACTGAGATGGTGACTATACACCATTAACATCCTACAGTATGTCTCGTCCTGTCAAATACATGAGAAGAGTATCATTACTGCTCTAAAGCCTGGACGTGCCAAATGTCTTACACCCACAGCTATGTCACCTTGGCTTCTGATATTGTCAGATGATCACTGTTTGCAGAACCTATTTCAAATAAGGAAGTCAGAAGTAAGGCAGTTATATTCACTAATAATAGCACTGGAGTGTGGCGACATGCTGCATGGTGATTAACAAATGTAAGTAAGAGTTTCATTATACTCAAAACATGTGGCAATAATCCACCTTAATGAAAGGATAAGTGTCTGTGTGTTTCTCTGTCTTTGTCATTTCAACAGATGGTGCATCACAAACATTGGTAGTAATAAAGTGCATTACATTTGTCATTCCTACAGATGGGACATCACAAACATTAATACTGTTTTTACGAATCCCATACCACATGGCGCATAACAGGTTTCATTTTCCATTCCAACAGATGGCACACCACACACATTTGTAGTCGTGCATTTTATTACACAAATGTGTGTGATGTGCCATCTGTTGGAATGACAAAAGTGATGCACTTTATTGCTACATGAATAACAAAATACATTCCAATAGATGGTCCACTGCAAATGTTAAAGCTGAGGTTTTAGTTTTTTTCTTTGCATTCAAATTTTTATTAAACATTTTTATTTTTTATTAAACATACATATCCAAAAATGAGAAAAAAATGTTGATTACTTATATTCCAACCTGTCTTAGCTGATGACCCTACAAACCTGTTGTTTGTTGGTCAGACATGCAAAAAAGAATTTCACTTTATTCTATACATGCCAGTGCTACTACTACTATTACAAGTGATAAGAAACACAACTTTAGAAACCTGTGACCATAACTGGATTGGTGCAGACCAGGGGTGTGCTAACCGTGAACAAATGTGAATTTGATAGTTGCACTCTATTGGGATAAGTGTCTGTGTAACGAAAATGAACTTTCTACGGTTGATGGGCTTGTAATATGGCCATGTGAAAAATAAGTTTAGGAACATGTAAGTCAGAAGTCAAAAAGGAGTCAAAAGTCAAGTGGATAGTGAATGAAAGGGTGCTTCAGGTTATACTGCAGAATAATGTATGTGGTAAGTGGATTGGTGCACTTCGAGGGAGACAGACTGCATGAATGGCGTAAGAATTAGTCAGTGTCAAAAGCTTAAGCCTTCACCCTTGCCTTTCATTCATCACTTATGAGCCTTTATGGTTGATGCTGTCCAGCTAATTCCTCCTTTTTTTATAAACACGTTTAATTTTCCCTCGGTTTTACCACTTTATGAATAAGAGATACACCTGTTACCACCCCAAAACTGAACAAACCCACCACCCCCAGCTCTACACACTGCTTTGAACATTCTCAGTGGAGTACAATGTTGTGCTGTTGTTTTTTTTTAACATTTAATCAGATCAGAAGACCTCTTGATAAATTACTGCTGTTGTGGCAGAGTTCTGATCACAGCAGGGCTTTGAATTGTACTGTTTCATATTTTATCAGTTTATTCTTTGAGATGCCTGGTTCTGGCCCAGCACTCTTAAGCACAAGACCCTCTCCTTTCTGCTCAGCATGTGTGGCTTGGTTTTCTGTTCAGAATTGTAAGCAGTCACCCAGCAGAGTATTTCAATATTTAATTCTTCAGAAAACTGCAGCAGGTACTAAGCTTATATATTGTAAGATTTACCTTGAAGGGAAAATATAAAGAAAATCCATCCATTGCTGTTTTTGAAACCTGCTACCAAATAAGAACATTTAATTCTGAATGTATTGTGTCTTTCCCCATTCTGACGGTAGAGATTTAACAGTTATTTCAGCTGGCAGGGTATTTCTGGCAGTGACCCATGTTTCGAAGCTTCCATTTTACCATGCTTTATAGCTCAAAGGCTTGGATGAAGTATGCTGTTCCACTCCTAACAAGCAGCAGTTTTAATGCATCATTATAGAGCAGTGACATATTAAGCTGGAAAATGCGGCATCCACATCTTCTATTTAGCTGGCCATTCATCTTTGTGGTGCAACATATCATCCACAAAACTACTGAGGCCAACAAACCTACCATAAAATCACACTAGAAGTCAGGTTTTTCCTGCCCATGTATTTCACTTTGATTAGTGCAGTTTTGCAACAGCCAAAGCATATAAAAAATGAAGCAGATGTGAAAATATGGGATTTGGTGAAACCCAAATAGCTGATTGCCACTGGCTGCAGGGGCTCCGAGACAAGCAGGGCAGTAATAAGTGAGCCGATCTACGTCCTGTGTAACTGGACAATATTGGCCAAATATGTACCTGTGTGAACAAAGAGTTTCAAATATAGTATTGACCAATATAATCTAATCTTTAATTAATAGTGAAGGAGGTGACAGGACTGGTCTGGGTTCTTAAGTTCATTTTAGAGATCCTAGAGAATAACTGGAGAGAGCAGTGAAGATTCAAGAAGAGATCTCATTTGATAAGGTAACCTTACAATTCTCAGTGTTTTTCTGTAACTTTTGAATTGTGTGTGGCATTATTATAAAAATAAAGATTACACTGTTTGTGGCAGAACACTCACATGGCTTATTGTATAAATGTGGCATATATGCTTGTACTACACTCTGTAGATATCATTCAATTGAAAAAAAAAAAACTAAATAAATAAAACTAAGAAGTTTGGATTTCTGTTTCTTTATTCACTGATCATACAAAACGGCCAATCTGAGTTTCAATACATTTTGTCTTTGTCTTGCTGTTGGTCCAATGTAATGATCTGTGCTATACGTCATATTCAGAAGAGGGGTTATAATGGAAGGGGGCAACTCAAGGCAACATGAGTATGCTGGGGCAGGTACAGTATATCATCACCAGCACGCAGAATGTTTTTTTAGTGGCCTAAGAGGAATCTCATCTAAGATCACAGGTATGAACAGCATATCATTTTCAATTACTTTGCATAACAATTTCATTGTCTTGCAGGATTACAACTTTTGTCTAAGAGTATATCTGTTTGCCTCATCTTGAGCTATGTTTAGCTATGTGAAATTTCAAACGACAACTTTTTCCTCCCGTTTATGAATACCCAGGCAACACTGAGTACTTTGGTTAGTATTATTTAATACTGTCTTCTTACATAAAGAATGTGAGGGCCCGTACATGTGGGCCTGTTGTGACGCCTGGAAGGTGGAAGGACAGGGAGAGGAACAATACCTCCCCCGGGCCACGGGATTGGAGCTTAGAAGCTCAACCATGATGGGGTCCGTGGCCACTGCCAGGAGGCGCCTGAATGAGTACGGAGCCTTGAACTGCTGCACTTCCTCCACACTAGAAAGTGCGGCCGGAACAGGAACTAAGTAGACCTGGAGTGCTTCCGGGTGCCCATGCAGCACTTCCGCCACACCAGGAAGTGCTGCCGGAAGATCATCACGAAGCACCTGGAGCATATCCGGGATATTATAAAAAACGGCTGCCTCGCTCCATTCGGAGAGCCAGAGTCGGGAGGCAGAGGACAGAGCTTGCGAGGAGAGGAATAGAGGAGGCAGAAGAATAAAGAAAAGGAAAGTAAGAAGAAGGGACTGTGAGCTATTAGTACATTTTTTGGTGCTGTAAAGCCAAAAAGAATATTAAATGTGTGTGTTTTTGGACTTCTGTGGTCTGTCTGTCTGTGTAAAAGGGTTGAACCTCCACACTGTATATGTGGGCAAAAGATTCCTGCTCAGAGTTCCCAGACATGCTCTCTGTGAAAAAGTGAAGAGTTCAACAATCAGCTGTTCTATTCTTGTATGAAGGAAGATCAAGAGTACCACTGTTACTTCTCCGAATCAAGAGAAGCCAGTTGATATGGTTTGGGGAAGGGGATAATATGGTAAATACTCTTAAGTACTGGAAGATTAAGAGTACAACTGTTACTTCACTGAATCGAGATAAGCCTGTTAATATGGTTTGGGGAAATACTTTGCAGGTATGTTTCGCAGAAGGTCTACCAGGCAAACTCAGCAGTCACTATTTATCAGCTAGCCTAGGAGCTCCTTACATTTCCCTTCAGGAACTGCTGAGGATAAGATGGCATGGTCAATGTAGCTTACTAGAACCCTGACCAGGAAAAGCATATGGAAACTGCATAAATGAGTCTATTCACTAAATTTAGTCATCTATCAGAAGTGACTTTGACTTCATAAAATTTACCAGCAAAAGTGTGTGTGATATACAAGTGGATTCTATGCATCTAGCAGGCAACCATTACCTCAGTTGACCAAAGTGAGTACTTGGGGTAGGTTGTAGTGTTAGACCAAGTACCTGTTAGTGTCCATGGTCACGTCCTCTTTCCTCTACCACAATCTGGTGTTTCTTTGTGCCAGCTTAGGCACATACAGTACTTACCTGAGAGTCATTCACTATGTTAATTTGGCTTTTACTTGTTTCTCTATTTTCTTTCTATGCCTCCTAAAAATGTTTAATGTTCCCAAAAGCTGGATTTTCTTCCACCTACCTCACTGTACATTTGGAATTACTTTGTTGCTCAGCCATTGCTTTTATAAAGTTTTTAATTTAACCACAATTTTTCTGTGTTAACTGTCTGTAGTCTTGGCTTCACTTTAAATGGTACCACAAGCTGCTAAAACTGTCCCTTGTGCTTAATTTTAAGTCTAGAATATAATGGAAGTTCATGTCAGGTGTTACTAGTGAAGACTGTTACATAAGTGTTACTGATAAATTAATGTTCCTGGGACCTCAGGCAGTTAATTTATTGACAAAAAATTCACAAAAAAACTATATTCCTTCCTTTACTCAAACAAAAAAAAATATTTTTTTTTATTCTAGAAATACTCATACTCTGTGCACTGACTGACATAAGAACATGGATAGAGATAATAACGGAGCAACCTCATGCTTTAGTAATAAAATTCAGAAAAATTCTAAAATTGGTAAAGCCCAAACATATACATTAACTACAAAAGTTTTAAAACACCACAGTGTTTCCATTTTTTTTTTCAAATTTAATTAGTTGACATGCAATGAATGACCTAAAATGGCGAAAAGGTAAGCAGTAAACTCCCAGAGGTTTGCATTAAAAGTTTAGGTTAGCAAAAACTGAAAAAAAGGAAATAAGCCTTCTTCAGGGAACTACTAATAGGTTACAACCTACAGATGTTCTGCAGCAATGAAAGTAAGTTAAACCTTGCAAGTTGAAGCAGTTTGTACAGGTGTCCCACCTTCTGTTGATTACTTAAACAACCTCCATCTGTCTTAACGCAGAGTTGGAACAGTTATACCCTCTGAAGTACTGCCTGGACAATATTACACTGGCATAGAACAAATAAACAATGGCAAATAAAAAAAAACAAGTCAATGATTCATTAAGTGTACAAAACTTCATTGAATTTTTTTTATTCATGAAAGTAGCCAGTTTCTGTTGCTATAACAGCCAAACTGTGGTAACCCTTTTGATTCAAAATGCTAGTCACGGTGTGCAAGTCACCAATTTTGGCTCTGGCAAAAGAACCATAAACCATCGCACTTCTTCCTCCATGTTTGAAAGTTGGTGTCACACACTGAGGAACCATCCTTTCATCAAGTGTACAAGATTACAAATGTTGATTCATCGGTCCATAAGACTTTCCTCCAGGCAGCAGTAGTCCACAGCTGGTATTTCAATGCCCAATTTCGTCCTTTAAGGAATGGCTTTCTTACTGTCACTCGCCCTGTCAAACCTGCAGCACAAAGTCTCCTCTTCACAATAGAAACTGAGACTTGCTTTTTCCCACCACGGTTAAGCTGTGCTTGAAGCTGTTGTGCTGTGAGGCGCCTATTATCATGCAAACTTATCTTCTGATTGGGTTGTGACTTTGGATCTGCCTGTTTCTTCCTATCATAGTTTCTCCCAGTTTCCAACTACTTTTGGATTGTGTATGACACCGTCCTCACTGACACTTTGATTTTTTTTTTTAATTTTCTAAATGAAAGGCCTACATTTTTAAGGGTAACAATGTGCTGTCTCATTTCATTTGCTAATTGCTGTTTTCTTGCCATTATCACTGGAATATTGTTCAAGTAGTACTTCAGAGGGTGTAATAAAACAGTCTGTTTCAACTCTGCTTTAAGACAGAGGGTTTTAAAGTAATCAGCAGAAGTTGGAACACCTGTGTAAATTATTTGCTTCAACTTACAAGGCTTATGTTACTTTAATTTCTGCAGAACATCTGTAGGTTCTAACCTATTAGTTGTTCTCTGAAGAAAGCCCATTTGTAACATTGTGACATGTCCTTTTTTCAGTTTTTGTTAATCTAAGCTTTAAATTTAAACCTCTAGCAGTTTACAGTTTATGTTTTTTATATATTTATATATATATACTGCTCAAAAGAATTAAAGGAACACTTTTTAATCAGAGTATAGCATAAAGTCAATGAAACTTATGGGATATTAATCTGGTCAGTTAAGTAGCAGAGGGGGTTGTTAATCAGTTTCAGCTGCTGTGGTGTTAATGAAATTAACAACAGATGCACTAGAGGGGCAACAATGAGATGACCCCCAAAACAGTAATGGTTTAACAGGTGGAGGCCACTGACATTTTTCCCTCCTCATCTTTTCTGACTGTTTCTTCACTAGTTTTGCATTTGGCTACAGTCAGTGTCACTACTGGTAGCATGAGGCGATACCTGGACCCTACAGAGGTTGCACAGGTAGTCCAACTTCTCCAGGATGGTACATCAATACGTGTCATTGCCAGAAGGTTTGCTGTGTCTCCCTGCACAGTCTCAAGGGCATGGAGGAGATTCTAGGAGACAAGCAGTTACTCTAGGAGAGCTGGAGAGGGCCATAGAAGGTCCATAACCCATCAGCAGGACCAGTATCTGCTCCTTTGGGCAAGGAGGAACAGGATGAGCACTGCCAGCCCTACAAAATGACCACCAGCAGGCAACTGGTGTGAATGTCTCTGACCAAACAACCAGAAAGACTTCATGAGGGTGACCCAAGGGCCCCATGTCCTCTAATGGGCCCTGAGCTCACTGCCCAGCAGCATGCAGCTCGATTGGCATTCGCCATAGAATACCAGAATTGGCAGATGCACCACTGGTGCCTTGTGCTTTTTACAGATGAGAGCAGGTTCACCCTGAGCACGTGACAGAAGTGAAAGGGTCTGGAGAAGCCATGGAGAACATTATGCTGCCTGTAACATCATTCAGCATGAGCAGTTTGGTGGTGGGTTAATGATTGTCTGGGGAGGCATATCCATGGAGGGTCACACAGACCGCTACAGGCTTGACAAAGGCACCTTGGCTGCCATTAGGTATCAGGATGAAATCCTTGGACCCATTGTCAGACCCTATGCTGGTACAGTGGCTCCTGGTGCACGATAGTTCCTGGCCTCATGTGGTGAGAGTATGCAGGCAGTTCCTGGAGGATGAAGGAATTGATACCATTGACTGGCCACCACACTTTCCTGACCTAAATCCAATAGAACACCTCTGGGACATTATGTTTTGGTCCATCCAATGCCACCAGGTTGCACCTCAGACTGTCCAGGAGCTCAGTGATGCCCGGGTCCAGATCTGGGAGGAGATCCCCCACAACACCATCTGTCATCTCATTAGAAGCATGCACCGATGTTGTCAGGCATGTATACAAGAACACAGGGGCCATACAAAGTGCTGCGTACAATTTTGAGTTGCTGCAATTAAATTTTGGCAAAATGGACTAGCCTGCCACATAATTTTTTCACTCAGATTTTTGGGGCGTCTTTGAATTCAGGGCTCTGTAGGTTGATCATTTTCATTTCCGTCAAACGATGTGGCATCCTTTCTTTCCTAACACATTACCCAGTCTATATCAGTATAGATATCCAGGAGGATTTCTTTTTCCCATTGAGATCTGATGTGTTTTCAAAGTGTTCCTTTAATTTTTTTGAGCAGTTTATATATCTTAAGGAAGCATGACTGGCCCAACTGAATAAAGTCCATATCCATATACTAATATTTCAAATATGGTGTTGTATGTTTATCCAGGCTCCTTCAAACTGACACAAGAAGAATTCATGGAGCAATATTGTATTATGAGTGCTCCTGTAAATGTATAAGACAGCAAATGGTGAAAAAGTAGAGTACTACTGAGCAATGCACTGAAACAAAGAATACCTTTCATCCATACCACAGAGTGCATCATTGACATTGCGACTTGCATAGAAAGAAGTCTTCATACGTCAATATATGATTAAAACAACAGCAAGGGTGACTTTGGTTTTCATGAACATGGGATGGTAATTGGATTTTTGTATCAGTGCTGGTGAAGATCATTTCCAGTACAACCTTTAAAACTGTCAGTAATATTCTTTAATAACATTCTCCAGTAATAATAAAAGAGGAAAATGTTTCAAATATAACATACAATTTTTGTTCTTTTATTACTAATAAAGCATCAACACAACGTTAATGTTTCCTTAAACTTGTAGCCATTTGTTAGACAAATCAATACATTCCTTCATAAAATGAGTTCATTCAATCATATAGACCAACTGTCCAAGGCTGACAAACAACCCAGGTATTATTGTTCGTAGAAAGTCCAAAACATCTTTGCGTCCTTTCAAATCACCAAACAATATTCGCACTAAGAGTGCATAACTAGTATTTTTCACACATGGCACCAACAACCATTGCAAGAATTAATTGGAATTTTTCTCTTCATACTTCAGGATGATCTATTCTTTTTCTCAGGTCAATATCATATAACAGTTCAACATAAGGGAACTTAAAGAAAACTATGTAATTCCTGACGTCACTATTATTTTTGTTTTTGTCTAAAACAAAATTAGCTTATTACTATTAATAACATTTTATGGGAGAAATACGTTATTTTCACAAAGTACTTGAATCACAAAGCCACATTCAAGACATAAACATAACAATCATTGTGAAACTAAAAAACAGAAAAGCCCTAACCCTAACCATAACCCAGGATTTCAATATGTGTATTATAGCAGCTTTGTACCGTTCCCATAAATTGAAAAACATTCAGTTATATCTAAAAAGTGTCACTGACCATCTGATTCACTGCTTCTTCACTACCACCTAAACACAATGCTGGTCGAAAACACTTTCACCAACTAACAGAGAAATAACTGTGAAACAGAGAGTGCACTTTGATGTTGAGTAAAAACGTCTACTATTTCTTCCTCTCCTCGGATAAAGAAAACTTTCCCTATTTCTTCATCCAACCAATTTCCAGCTAAACCTGAAAGAAAACAAACTTGAACAAGTGTGCATGGAAGACAACTCGTCTAGATGTAATTACACTTCAAGCCAGAGGTTGGTGCTGTCACCTAATGCTTTATCTCTTCCTCCCTCTGCAAAAGCAGTGATTGACGTCGCTTCTGTCTCCTGACCTCCTCAACCCACCTCTTAACGTTCTCCAGCCTGAAAACCAGTTCCACTGCCATCTGAAAAGATGCACCAACTTAATTTTGCTGCATTCGTTCTTTTGTGGCTTATTTTCAGTTAGACAGGGATCACTATGGCACTCCAGCTCTTTATCATCTTTCTTGTTGCTATCTACAACTGTCAGTAATGTCACCATATCTTAAGTAAGGCTATTGTGACATTTTGTTTATTTTGACCTTTTACTTAAGCCAGGACTTTCTTTGAATTGTACCATTTTGCCTTCTTGTGCTGGGAAGTTTAGGGGTTAAGTTTCCCATAGTAGTCATGCTTTTGTTTCTATACTACTTCAACCCAGCAATTTATCAATAAACTCCTAGTTCAGGCCACATGTGTGGTTGGGGCAGTTGATATATGGGAACTGAATATAAAAATGTACCAGTGACAATTCATCAAACCTTTCAGTTAGCCATCATTATAGCCTACTTCACACATGTGTACATTTGCTGAGTCAGGGAATAAACAAACAATGGCTCTATCTTTCTTTGTTCAATGCTCAGCTTTCTTACCTGATACTTGGCAAGTAATTTACTCCTCCACAAGGAGTGTGGGATATCATGAATGGAGAGCCTTAGGTTATGGTAACTGTCCTTAAAAAACAGAGGCTTCGGCTCTTCAAGCAGGTAGCCACCAAGGGTCTTCTCTACCTCAAGGATTTCCTGAAAATGAAGACAGAAGCATTTAATTCCCAACAACTCTCTAGATTCTTCTAATTGATTTACTGTAAATCGAAGCCAACAGAAGGGACATGATATAGTGCATAAAATAGGACAAATAACTAACCCACCGACTCCAGCAGCTGTACTCGAGCCCCATGAAACTGCTGAGATCAGACCACATAAAGCATGCAGGACATGAATTCACTCCAAGTCCCACCTCGGTGACAGTGTACACCTCCCAAGCTAATGAATCACAGTCTATACTTATTTACAAATTCCGTATATACATTTCAATTCTGGCCCTAAAGAGGCAATCTTCTCATTGGAGAGTGTACTTCAAGACAAAACATGGCAGGCAATTAATTTCTCAAGTTTCAAATTCCTGTACGATGCTTCATCCTGACAGCTCCATCATGTCAGTTCTAGAGATCAAAACTGCTGGTTCAGGTGTAACTTTTAATTGACTAATTTTAGCTTTCTGAAACTAACATGTTTTCAAAGCTACAGCACTGCCTAATTCATGTATATAAAATTATATTTTTTTTATCAGTGATGTATCATTGGCAATAAGCATTCTGGAATATGGAATAATTTTGCATACTCACAAATAGATTCCTCAAGGTTTAATAGGCATCCTGCAGACAAGAAAATATGTCGCAATTTAAAAGGGGATTGTTGAAAAGAAAATGATAGAATATGGGCCTAAATCAAACAAAATTGTAACAAAGGGCTATGCTTTTGAAGCTCTTTTCAAAGCCATGCCCTTCGTTTTTGATTTCACGTTTCACCCTTGCAATTGCCATTAGTTATTTTTCACATCGAGGGAGCCCTCTGTACAATGTAAGGGGCCATGTCTTAATGTCTTTCGGCTCCTCTTTTGAGTACAATTAATGTGTGCGGTTGACAATTAGGGTGCAGGCAGCCCCCCTCCTGCCTGTCTTCAAGTTTCAAAGCTCCCTCTCTCCACACTGTGAGATTCAGTAATACAGAACACATTCAACACTCTCAGAGATATGGACCATGATGCATGAGATGACACTTTTTTAATTTAATCACTACATTATGAATGTGATCTAGTCATCTGAACACATGAGCTAAATGGCAAGTGAAATTCATTTTTTTATACTTAGCCTTGATATGCCCCATTATATTTATTTTAACCTTATACTGAGTGTACTGTTTGTAACCCCAGCGTCGCCCATTAATAAACCCTCTAAGCCACCTTTTCAATTTTATATCTCGGATTGCCGCTTCTCAAAAGCTTGTAACCTACAAAAATATCTGGTTCGACAATTAGATTATCTCCCGACTTGCCTGAAGTTAATAAAGTAACAATCAACTCCTTCACGTCTGGAGGAGCCTTTAAATTGACAGCAACTCTGTGTTGCGTGTCAGGAGCAATGGAGACATACAGTGCAATATGGAATGATCGAGTAATTTATCTGAAGAGGGCATTTCATTATTCCATAATGCACCAAACACCATTTTTTATTATGTTTTCGTATCAGTGCTTTATTAATTTTCACTTATGCTGTATGCTGCTGTTATAATTGCACTCTTGTAATTCATTTACTAAGTCGAGCGCCTTGAGGCAGCTCCGCTTGGTGTGGTGCTTCTGAATAAATTTACTGACTGACTGAGACAAGAAGATTGGTATAAGAGGATGACTGACACAAAATGTATGGTCCTGCTAAAGAAAGCCATCAGCCTCTAGTGTTAATGGTTAATTGTTGCTTCAATTTTCACTTTATGGTTACTTTACGAAAAAGAACTAGAAGAGCTAAGCATCTTAATTGGCAGATTTATAATCTAATCAGGTCATTATGTAAGGAATAATATCTGACACAGTGGGTGGTTGTGAGCCATATTTCATGGTCTAGATGAAATGGCTAGACTTTGCAAATGATCCACAGGCTAAAAAATAAAACCTTTTTAAACAGAGCGCAGGTTTATCGATTTACTTTAAAAGTAAGTAAATAAAGGAGGCCCATTTTGAAAAGAGAGCAGGCTTGTCTCTTCGTGATAAGCGACTGTGAAGTATGCTCTTTGTGGGCAGCCACATCATTAATTACAAACTTTTTTTTTTTTTATATTAATGCTATCAGTTTAATTTTTTTTGTGAAATCTAAACTGGAAGAAAATTTGAACCATGTACTTATGAAAAGAAAGAAAAAAAGCAAAACGTTCTAAGTGTGGTATTTTCTTTTTGTGCCAGTTGGCGGGTGGCAATTTAAGCTTTAATTAAGCAGCTGCCTTTCTGGCACTCATAGGGTTGCCAAATTATAGATGAAAAATATGAGGTGTTTCATTTAGCAAAATATCATTGGATTCTTCATGAAGCACTGATTTGTTTTCTCTCTCTTTAATAGATAGAGTTGAATAACTTGCCCCAAATGAATTTTTAAAGGTAAGTGTATCTGGAAATGCATTATATTAAAAATATAAAGTGGGGAATTACGGTTGTGTAGATTTATACACCTGTTTCATAACTACACAGTCCTGGGCTTGAATCCTTGCTTGTCACTGTGTGGCGTCTGGACAGTCCTCCTGTGTCGGTGTGGATTTATATTTGATTTTCTACTCTGAGATGCATGAATTAGGTTGAGTGGTGGCACTAAATTATCCATATGGCTTTGTGTGTGTGTGTGTGTGTCCTACTATCGACTGGTTCCCTGTTCAGGGGTGATTCCTGCTTTGTGTGGCCTGGAATAAGTGGGATGGACAATGATGTAAAGTAACTGGAAGGCCATTTATTGTCTATATGTACCATGGTGATTAATTCTTCTCTTCTTATTCTACAAAAAAACTGTTCTAGCTTGTAACATACTGTGGTCAGATCTTATATTCAGGATAGGTACATTTCTTCATTCATTAAATGATAATGCTGATCCTATCACTACAAGCTCATCCGTTACCTACTTGTGTTATTTATGTCCTCAGGACAATGGATTTTTCATGGCCATCAAAGTGATTTTAATTTTACTAGGACAGGACTACCACATACAGCATTTTGCAAATCTGACCGTAACTTATCGCTATACTTTAAGTTTAAAAGTCATGAAAAAGCAACAGGTTAAATAATCAGAAACTTGAATCTAACCGGTTTAATGACAAACATTTTGTTCATTCATTTTCCAATGAGACTTATTCTTATACAAGTATAGGGAAGCAACAATGAGGGGTTTACAAATTCTTCACAGGCCACATTCATACTTAAGGGGCCAAGTCAGGTTTACCGATTAAAATAATATATACATGTATGATGTATACGAAAAGCCCACTTGACTCCAAGGAGAAGTAACTTCACACTGACAGTGGAAGCCTGAACCATAGAGATGTGAGGAGAAATTTGTCAGGTATGATGAAAATGTAGGAAACGGTCAAATCTATAGACTGTGTGCAGAAAGAAATGTGAAATAACATGCGCGCAAATGTTACCAAAATGCTTCAAAATAATCTCCTACAGGTGAAGATGAAACTGTCCATAGATGTTCTAGACATGCTTGTACCAGTGCTCAGATGTGAAGGGTTCTGGCAGCATATACATGGTTGGAATCACTGCATGTACATGAATTCTCCCATAATCACAACACTTTTGGGGTTGTCATTGAATTTTAAAGAAGCATGTGAGGAAACTAGAGAAACACACCTTGTAACCGAGAGGATAATGTGTAAGCTCCTACAGACAGTTACCAGGCTGGTAATTGCAGCAGGGTTTCTGAAGCAGTGGGGTAGTAGTGATAACCAATGTGCCACCATGCTGCTTGAAGAAAAATCTACAGGTCAGCATCAATTTGGGATAATAAGTAATAAGAAATTAATTAGGTAAAATCAGAAGACAGAGCAAAGTCATTCTGCAAGTGACTTCCAACAAAAAAGAAACAACCCAAGTACAGCACCAGAGAATTTGAAGGTAATTTGAGGTAAGTCCCGAGTTGCTACTCTGCCCCAAACAGACACAGGGGACAGTACCCATAGATCACAAGATGTAGTGATCTTCTCATTTAGTCATATGAAACATACTGCATCCCTTACGAACATTTCTTATATGTACCCACAGCTAACTCTGCACGAGCGGCTTGCTCAGCCAATAGAGACTGAATATATGAGCTTGGCAAGAAAGCAGCTAGTATGGGGATATGAGGGTAGTCAGAGATATATTTTAATTAAGGTCAACAGCCAGGGACAATGTGGTAATTTCAATCAATGCATGGATTTAAGTTACAAAGTCAGCTGGTCGGAACTAAGCAAAGGTGGGATCAACAAAAGAGGAGGCTGAGAAACTAAGCAGAAACTTGACAGCCTTAATAATCAAGCCTTGACAAGAGGTTATGAGTATAAAACTCAGAAGCTCAAAAAGTCCCAAGTGTTCTCCAAATAATTGATGTTGCCAGGCAACAGCAAATGAAAGGTGCAGTGAGGGACATGGCTTGAGAAATTTAGAAGCGTACTGGCACAACTGGTGCAGATGATACCTACTTAGATGAAACAGGATACAAGTAATAAAAAAACTAGAAGTTTTAATTTCCTAATGTTTAAATTTCATAATAATTAATATGATAGTTTAATTTTTTTTCATTATCCTTGGAGAATTAGGAGTGACAGGATGTGAGACCATTGTAGGTCCGACCCATCAACACTCAGTAAGGGATAATTCAGAATACTTCACTGAACGTAACATGAATATATTTAGCGGTGTGGGAGGAGAGCCTGAGTATACAGGAATAAACACATGGAACCAGAAAGAACATGCAAACTCCACACAGTTAAGGGCTAGGAATTCAAATTTGGATTCATGGAACAGCAATACCAACGACTGTGACACATTTCTCCTCTTTTTATAGTAAATATTGTCTTCTAAATTTAGTATTATAAAATTGGGGACTGGCTCTGAGCCCTTACATATTTGCAATGGTGATGGACAGGTTGACAGATGAGATTAGAATGGAGTCCCCATAGACTATGATGTTTGCTGATGACATTGTGATCTGTACTGAGAGTAGGGAGCAGATTGAGGAGACCCTGGAGAGGTGGAGATATGCTCTAGAGAGGACAGGAATGAAGGTCAGTAGGAAGAATACATGTGTGTAAATGAGATGGAGGTCAGTGGAATGGTGAGGATGCAGGGAGTAGAGTTGGTGAAGGTGGATGAGTTTAAATACTTGGGATCAACAGTACAGAGTAATGGGGATTGTGGAAGAGGTGAAAAAGAGTACAGGCAGGGTGGAATGGGTGGAGAAGAGTGTCAGAAGTAATTTTTGACAGATGGGTATCAGCAAGAGTGAAAGGGAAGGTCTACAGGATGGTAGTGAGACCAGCTATGTTATATGGTTGGAGGAGGTGGCACTGACCAGAAAACAGAAGACAGAGCTGGAGGTGGCAGAGTTAAAGATGCTAAGATTTGTATTGGGTGTGACGAGGATAGACAGGATTAGAAATGAGTACATTAGAGGGTCAGCTCAAGTTGGACGTTTGGGAGACAAAGTCAGAGAGGCGAGATTGCATTGCTTTGGACATGTGCAGAAGAGAGATGCTGGGTATATTGGGAAAAGGATGCTAAGGATAGAGCTGCCAGGGAAGAGGACTAAGCGAAGGTTTATGGATGTGGTGAGAGAGGAAATGCAGGTGATGGGTGTAACAGAACAAGATGCAGAGGACAGAAAGATATGGAAGAAGATGTTTCGCTGTAGCAACCCTTAACTGGAGCAGCCGAAAGAAGCAGAAGAAGAAATTTAGCATTATAAAAAAAGACACAAAACTGCCTTTATCGTGTACTACTTTCGAGTAGGCTATATCACTTAGCTTGGATTATTTAAAATATGATTTGGATGCGTGTAAATTGCACTACAAGCAAGACCTTCTTCACTTAAAGTGGAAAAGGAGTTTACTTTTATTTCCCATGAGCTAGCAGCAGAAGATCAAGGTGGACTGAGGTAAAATAAAAGAGAACTGCTCATTTACTTCCCGTATGTGGGGACAATGTTACATTTTGTCTAGAAATACAGACATCGATTGCAGAGTGAGTCATGTTACTCTCTCAGCTCTGCTGTTACCCAAGCATCTTATCAGGAGGTGTGATATCTAGCAGCTTCATGGGACGCGTCATCTCCGCAGGCCCTGCAAAGCAAGGCAGCCTGCCAGTCTCCTTTATACTGCAGTTGCACAAAATAAGAAATGTGCTTTCAACAGGCTACATAAGCATTCACAGTGACTGTGGCTTGGCCTGCACCAGGGCTGAACCAAGCTGTATACTCACCTTCAGTGCATCCGGCGTGTCCTCGATGCAGTAAACCTTGAGGCTGTACTCCAGTGAAGAGCACTTTATGGGAGCAAAGATCGCTAGCTGGAGACGCTTGAGAGCAGCACTCGAGTAAGACTCCCCAACTAGACTGTAAGTGCCCAGCTGGTCCAAGAGGATATGACAGGACTGAGCTTCAAGATGGCAGTAGCAGGGTGTGCTGAGTGTCTCCTCATCCAGAGTTACCACCTCCTGGCATTGGAACAAAGAAAAGATTTTACCATCAAGCTCAAGAAGCTTTTACCCAATTCTGACCTGATCAAATGAATGGCCCTCCATGGGGCATTGGGAAATAAAGGACTGTATCGTGTGGAGAGTCACTGTCAGTGTGGGGTTTCTGTGGGTTTTGTACACATATTCCGGCACCCTCCTACATCTCACACATGTGCAGGTTACAGTTTAATGGAAACTCTAAGTTAACCCTAGAATGTGCTTGAATGAACTGGCAACCTATCCAAGTGTTGGTACCAGATTTGTGCTTGGACCTGTTGGCATAGACTGGCTCATAGCAACTTTGTATAAACTAGATTTAGGAAATTGATCCATTTTGTTATTATATATACATACAAAGTATTTTCTGCCTTTCCATTTTCTTAATCTGTTTAGTCCATTTCAAGGTTGGAGGGAGCCTGAGGCTATTCCAGCAGAACTGTGTACAGATACGGCTGCATGCCAGTCCATAGTGTGCACTGGCACACATACAAACAAACATAACTAAATGAGATACCCCTTTATCAAAGGGCTCACATACATACAGACTCTCACACAGGAGCAATGCAGTCTCAAATTAACCTAATGTGTACGTTCTGGGATTTGAGAAGACGCTGAAAAACAGACTAGAGGAGAACAGGCAAACTTTATCTTTTTTATTATCATTTTTATGTCACCCCAGTAAAGCCTCATGTTATTATAAAATGTACATCTTTAATCAGTTTGCGTAACTAACAGATGGAACTGGATAACAATTTGGTTGTTGCGGGCAGCTCTAGTATATTTTCCTGCTGTAGCTCCAAAATCTCGGTAATTCAGCAGAGATCTAAACATGGCTCCCATAGTTCATTTGTAATTTTGCTGCTCAGTCAGCTCTGCAGAAGCAGAAAGGGTTGATTCCTTCTAGTGTTAAATAAAAACATTCATGAAAACCGAGCCAACTAGCAATATAATTGTAGCTGAAAATCACTGATCTGTAAAGGGAAGCTAAAAACACCTGTAAAACTGCAGAGATCCATTATGTTCAGGAAAAGGTGGGTGAGTTATTCGGTTTCGAGAAAACTGCTTTGTGCCCCCTCTCTGTAAGAGTCATTCTGAGTGATGTTCTTCAGTTTGGATGATTAGTGAGTAATTCCTCTGTTTGAACCTCCTGACTTGCACCTGAGGTTGCTGAACCAGCTTTTATGTCCAAAAGACTTGAGTAGACAAAAAAAGCGGTGACTAAAAATTAATGGGTGCAAGAATGGTGGGCATGTTGATACAATGGTTAGTGCTCCTGCCTTGTGTACTATGCTGTTGAGATATGTTCCTTCTCCCCATGACACTTCAAAGGAAGCAGATCATTCTGTAAATTATTGGAAGATGGACAATATACAGTATGTCCATTTTCAGGTACCAAGTGTTGATTTCCTGAATCACAATTGGTGCCACTATAAAGACAGGAAAAATATGAATGACTTAAGTGAAAGTTGAACAAATATCTCCTCAATAATTGTTGCAATTTATTAAAGGATCTCTTTAACATGCTAGTGGATATTCAGTATGGAGGATCTGCACTTGGGTTTTATATTTAATTCAGTGAGATCAGTTTTATACGGGAAGCTTTTCATTCATAATATTAACCTTGTCAACCCTGCTTAATCCAATTCGGGGTTGTGGGTGGTGGAAACCTATCCTAGCAGAACCAGCCCTGGACTGGGTGCCAGTTTATCACTCTGCTTGTTTACATACACACCCACACAGGCCCATATAGAACTGTCAACTAATCTAACAGAGATTTACAAATATAATTATATATTTCATCCTCTAAATGTACTTAATCCAAAGGGCACAGGACATAAGCCTATCTTGGAAGAACAGGGTGCAGGCCAAGAGCCAACCAGTCTATCACATTCATAACAGGTCACCTTCAACAAATAAAAGAAAGTAAAAACAGAAATGGAAACAGGGAGAATGTACAATCTCTACACTGACTGGGACTGCTGAAGGATTTGAACCCATTATTACTAAGCTATGAGGCACAGTTGTGCAGTTCCTGTTATTTATTTACTTATTTATTTATTTTCCACACATATGCCAGATTTTAAGGTCATTGGGAGTTAACCCAGCAATACCAAAGAAACCAACTCTCAACAATAGGTAAGCACTCTTAACAAGTGATTGATTAAAGTCACCAATCTATGTCACCACTGCATCTTTAGATTGTAAAAGGAAAATCAGGGTGTCCTCGGAAAAACACGTAAACATGGACAGGACGTACAAACTCCAAACAGGGAGTGACTAGGCCAGGATTTGAGCAAATGACTCTAGAACTGTGAATCTTCTGCATTAATTGTGACTCCACCATGTTATCCTACTATTCATAATGTTGTATGCTTAAAATAAAATACAAAATAATATTCAGTGAAAACAACTCCACTCTCTTATCCAGTACAGGGTTTCAGGGTTGCTGGAGTGTGTCCCATGCACAAGGCAGAGACAACACCTGGACAGAGCACCAGTCCATCTCAGTGAAAGCAAATCACCATTATGTTTTTATACAGTACATAGTAACAGACATAAACAACTAAGGCATACTGCCCAGATTGTCCAGTTTTATTCTCTTTTTTGGCATGTTGAGGAGCTATTGTGTAGTGTAGATCCCTGTCATGTACTCTCTTGCCTCATCTGATTTTGCCACTGATCATCTCTTTCTAGCTGGAGATCCCTCTATGACAGCTTTTCCCAACCGGTGGGTGACAGCCAACCCTGGAAGAAACCATGCATCCATCCTCACTGCTCCAACGATCCTGCTCAATTTACATTTGCAGGATCACACGGGGATTGTAGATGACCCAACACAAAACCCCACCCACCAGTGAGAAGATCGTGCTTGATTCACAGAGGAAGTGTTGCAGATGGACTGTGGCAGATCCTGAATGATCTCCCTAACCCCCTCATTGACAATCACGTTTGATTCATAAAGGGGGAAAGGGTGGGTCGCGAACTGGGTCTTGATACCACAAAGGTGGGTAAACACTGCCTATGATATACTTTGTATGTATATTGAAGTCTAATGTGAAAGACTATCCTCTAAATGAATAAATAGTAATGAAAATGGACAACATTCTTACTTGAACACAAACAATACCAGCATCTATCAAGAGGGAAAGGAAATAGTGCAGTGCTTTGCTTTGGTGGACCATTTACTCTTTCATTTTGATGGATATGATTTCTTTCAAGTTCATTGGTAGAGCCGAACCTTAATCACTAAGTCTGATTCTCTGAAAATGAACTGAAATTATTACAGCAGGAACCATTCATCCAAGACTCTAGACATCTTCAGCTTGCTTACTGCCTCAGTGGAGGCCATACACCTTGCACATCACACCATCCTGGCATATCTTGATAAGTATTACTGTACCAGAGTTCTGTTTATATATTATAGCTTAGCATTTAACACTTAATGCATCAAGATGGATCACCAAAGTCCTTAACATGTAACTTACTGGCACCCTCTGTTGCTGAATTTTAGGCGTTCTGAATGGCAGACACTAGCTTGTACAGATGGGCAGCATCATTGCCTCCATGCTGATCCTCAAACCAGGCACTCCACAGGGTAGTGTGCTGATTCTAGTTCACCTCTGACTATAAAGCCAGAGACAGCTCAAAGGCTATTATTAAATTTACTGATGACACTATCTTATTAAATCTGATCACCAACAATCCTGAGACAGCTTACAGAGAACAGGCTTGCCTTTGACACAGTGGTGAAGAACAACAATCTCTCTTTTAATGTCAACAAAACCATAGATCTCAAGAAGAAGAAGGCAAACCACACTTCCATCTGGTTTGGAGGAGATGCTGTGAAGAGATCAGTCTATGGAGTCAACATCACTGATGATCTGAAGTGGACACAACATATTTCTGCTATAGTCAAGGAGGTAAACCAGCCTTTTAAATTCTTAAAATATCTGAGAAAATCCTGTATGTTCCCTTGTATGCTAATAGTCCATACAGACTGGCTATATCACATCCTGGTATGGCACTTGCTCAGCTCAAAAGTGTAAAGCACTGCAGAAAGAAGTGAGGGCAGCACAGGATGTTACTGATACATGGCTTCTCAACGTTCAGGGCATACAATGTATAACACATGCTGCCTTAGAAAGGCAAACAGTGTTATTAAAGACCTGAGCCATCCCACACAGTCACTTTTCTCTTTCCTCCATTCCCATAAATAATTCAGGACCATTAGCACTCATGCCACTAGATACAGGGACAGTGTTAATCATCAGAACATAAGTTATATTTCTGTGATTTTAATGTTAATAAAAACTGAACAGGTACAATTAAATCATTTTAACAACTGTATATCAAAGTGAAAATGTGGAAAGTAGTGTTGGCTTAGCAGAAATGCAACAAAATATAGAAGACAAGCATAAATATGTTATGGCTCACTTGACTTTTGGCCTATATCATTTGCTTAATTGAAGGTCACTGGATAGCAGAGAAAATGATAATAAAAAACCCCTTCGCCCATACACCAAACAAAGTCCTCTGGAGGCCACTTTGTTCAGAATCCTGAAGTTTTATCTCAACTAAAAATATGCAGTCTAAGCGACCTTGGGAATAGAGGAGGGAGGTATGAGCTCAAGCAAAACAAAGCCTTGGAGATGCTCAGCTACAACAAAGCTTGTGAGCAGAAGTGAATGATAAATCACACAATGAAAAGGGATACTTATTAGAAGAAGAAGAAGTTATAATATGCAATTGGCCAGGAAATTTGTTTTAAGTTACAACAATAGGTAGGCCCTTTTTTTAAATATACGGTTGGTCCACCTTATCTGCGGATTTAGCATCCACAGTTTTGACCATCCACGGTTCCAAAATATACAAAAAATTCAGAAAATTAACAAAAAAGAACATCTGAAATTCCTGCATGCAGTGCTGCCTGCTAAATACACAAAAGAAACAACATATGCTGGCTGATGCTACCAATGGTGTGCCCTAGTCCCGCTGCAAACACTCTCGTGTGCAATCACCTTTATCCTTTGAAATAAGTCCCAAGCATCTGCAGTTTTTGCAGAGGGGGTCCTGGAACCAAATACTTGCGGATGAGGAGGGGCTGAACTGTACTTTCATACTGAACTTGTCAGAGGCAACAGATTGAATATAAGTGTTGAACGATACAACAAGTAAAATCCATATACCTATAAGTCTTCTACCGTTATGTGGTTACCTTAAAAAGAAGAGACAAATGCAGCTTTGAATCTCTATGGACCTGCAATGCTGCTAGACTGTGTAGTTTGTCCATGTTTTTCTTTAATTTTACCTCTTTGTTTACAGGGATTGGAAGTCTATTCTAGTTTTACTTGGATTGTAAGCTACATCATTGGAAATCACACACTTTATCAAATAGAAATGGCTTGAACATGCATGGATTTGGGACGTGGAAGCAAAAATAAGATAAAATATATCAGGGGAATACGCAGACTTCACACTTTATAGTCTTTGAATTTGGTTCCCTGAAAGTGTGAGGCTGCAATGCTATCCACTTATCTGCCAGACTTGCCATATATTTTGTCAATTGTTAACCAAAAACACTTCAAAAAGTTGCAAAGGAGATCTACTGCTTGCCCTTTATATCTCTAAAATCATTGGGGGCAATCTGCGACCACTCAAGGGTTGCAGTGCACTTTGTGTAAGTTAATGAGGGGGCTTAAAAGGTAATAATAATTCATTACATTTATATAGCGCTTTTCTCAGTACTCAAAGCGCTATCCACACAGGGAGGAACCAGGAAGCGAACTCACAATCTTCCACATTTTCCTTACTGCAAAGCAGCAGCATTACCACTGTGTCACCTGTAAGGATAATGACATGCAACCAAGCACCTTCCCCCAGCACCACAAAGGCACAAGGGGGTAACCAGGGTGGGCTTTAGCCCACTGCAAGACTGCATTGGATTAAGCAGGTTTGAGAATGTCATGTTATTTTCCTGATAATTTATCTGACCACAGGACACAGAAATTTCTGTCCCATCTAAGATTCCCTTACTTGTGTTTATCTGCTTTGTATGACAGATGAATGATTTGTAATTCTGCCCATGGATTTATTTTTACAGGTCCTGTGCTTACCAACTAAGCAAAATCTGTCACCAAATGGAGCGTATTAACTAAAATACTTTTGGTTAGTTGTATTTGAGTTTGAGCTTCAAAAAAACCCCTAAAAGGGGGGAATAAAAAACTATTTACTGCATACAGTTTGCATGTTCTTCTCATATATCAAAGACATGCATGTTCAGTTGTTCTGTTACTCTGAACAGACTCAGTGTCAGTGACTGGGCTCTTTGATGAACTGGCTACCCTTTCAAGTTTGGACCCACAGTTGTAGTGAAGGCTCATTCCTCAAAACTATAAATTGGATTAAGTGAAATAAGAAAATGAATGGATAGCTATGCTTGAGTAAATGCTCTGATGAAGAAATGTGAAACAGACCACCAATTTCACCCAGAGGAATTCAGTGTTTTAACCTTTGTTCTTATGACTAGCATTAGCTGCGGACAGCGATGCCAATGTAATGTCCAGTAATAAACACGCTTACTGATGGTATATCTGAATTAATTGTGATAAAACAAAACCGAAGAGGAGACACTGGCACACCCCAGCAAACAACACATTTAATCTCCCAGAGAGCCTCTTTTCCTGATAAAATACTTAATATCACTTCAATGCAATTTCATTTAAAGCAACTAATAGCTGCAGGGATCAGCACATCAAATAGATTAGATCCAGTTATCTATACAACATGCCAGTGCAAAGGAAGCCTCGAATAATAATTACAGTAATGATAAAAATGACTGTGGCCGGAAGCAGCTCAGCTCTAAAGAGGCAATAAAGATGGCTTGCTGCCCTATGCCAAAGCGCCTGTTTGAAAAAGCACACATTGTTAAGGCTTTCTGAGATTGTTAGAGCTTGTAAGAGACGTGTTTCCCAGGAAATAAGTTCATGCCGTGCTCTGAAGCACCCGCTTGCAAAGCTTTCAGACATGGCTTCTTTTATCTCTTTTAACTTCCACAGTCACTTGGAATATGACTCTGGAACTTTACACTTTATAGCATTTTTTTTTCTTGATGCATGGAATTGACATTTGTACTACACTTTATCATAGACATTCAAAAATGCTTCATTTCCAGATTAACCGCTTGTTTCCCGGGAGACAGATAACTAGGGAGGAATGGATATCATGTTTGGCCAGTTGTCAATTCTGCTTTTGCTTCTCCAATTATAAAATGGGTCACATCTATATTACTAATTGAAGGTTGTATATATGCATTGATGCCAGACGCCAGAAGCAAGCCGTGCACAATACAACCACTGCCCGAACGTGAAAGCACACAACACAACCACCACCCGAACGCGAACGCGCACACTACCGCATATACAACCTTCGTTTAGTAATGCAGATCTCCAAGCCGGGATCCGCCTCCATGGTCACTTCAGCATGCGAATCCGCCGGCATCACAATCAGGGAACTAGGTGGCGCCTCAGCGCCTAGAGTCAAACCCAGCTGCTTCCCAGAGTCAAACCCATCTCTACCAAAAATGTTGTTTATAAGGAAATTTTTGATTAACTATGTTGAATTTACCATTTTATGAATTTTTTGTTTCCAATTTACTTCATTTAAACCTTTGCACTCCGATATTTTTTTTACTTATGAGTGCAGCAACTCAAAGACATTTTGGACTTAAATGATATACCAATTAAATTTCAATTTTACTTTTAATAAATTGGTTAATTTTAGTACAAATATATTTATTTAATTAAATGGAAACTTTCCCAGGACGCTCCCACCCTCCATGATTTGTCATCCCTCCAAAGACTGGACGGAACAGAAAGCGATTGCCATTCTTGGATTTCTGATTCTATACAGAATCGGGGATTTACTGGTTACTCATACATAGCACCCTCAATTGTGTCACTTATCGTTTTTTTGGGTGATCGAAACAGCCAGAGTCTAATGGAAGCAAGCAGCAATGTTTATGAGATCAGAAGGGTCTACAAGTTCTACAAGACAAACACAGGAGGTCATTCATTGACCAACAGGAAAGCAATAATACACTGCAACAAATGCATATGTAAAAAAGAGGAAAACAAAACTTGAAATGGGATTTGTGATGCTTTTGTTTAGTAAAACAAGCCAATAGGCTAAGCAAAATTTACTTGTCAAGATTTCTTAAAATAAGCTAAATAATCTTAAATAGAAATGTCTTGATAAGTCAATAGATTTTACAATAAGGAAAACAAGA